>NC_067454.1:697500-792500 GCF_025434085.1 Hippocampus zosterae | reverse complement strand
ATTCATTCACGCTCACGTTCTTCCCCACGGTGACAAGTTGACACGCCTCTTTTCGGAAGCAAATCGGAGTGCCGGGGAAAATCCACGCTCAAAAGTTGCCACGCTACCTCTTCTTGCTACTTTTGCCTTCAACTGCTTCTTCCTTTTTGTGGTTCAATGAAATCTAGACGTATTTCTTGAAAAAACATCAATTGAAGATGAAAAGAAAGTGAACAATTCAAAATGATATTGTAGAATGAATACATTTTGGTGGGAAAGAGAATTAAAGACAAAACGTTTTTTTATTTTCTCATTTCATCATTTCTGAATCTTTTGTCTTTATGAAGTCAGTGGGTCAATTTGACCTCAAACAGAAGAGTTACAAATAAATGCAAAATTAAAGGACCATTTTTAAAATCGAAAAAAAAATACACAAAATGTCATTAAATTTCAATCAAAATAATCTCAATATGTAAACCTTTGCGATGTTTTGTTAAATTGCTTTTTCTTATGACCAAATTTCTCTCTGTTCACCGGGTCAGCGGGTCAATTTGACCCTGAAAAGAAGATGAGATGCAAAAGAAATGAGTATGAAATCCAATACAATGTTTCTGACCCTTTTGATCAAGAAAACATGGGCCGGGTCAAATTGACCCAGTAGCACGATCGTTGCTCCCGATAGCCGAATGTAACAATGGCTTTTAACTCGGGCGCGTCGTCTTTCCCGCGTTCAACTACAGCCCGTCGCATGCGTGCCCGCGCTCCTTTACTTTTCCGTTCATTTGCCTGTTTGGTTTTGTTTTGTTTCCCCCCCCCCCCCCCCACCGTTCCCCCCTCCTTTTAATGAAATCACAGTGAAATCAGGCAAAGCGCTGACAACGCGAGCTCCTTCTTGAGGCCGCACAGCCAATCCTCTCTGGGCCCCTTTAAGATAGCAGCTAATGTGCTCCAAGGAAAAGGGGGGGTTGCGGGTGGGATGCATTTAAAATAAGGGAGGGGGACACTCCGATTTGATCCTGTTGTCTTTTTTATTTATTTATTTTTCTCTCCTCCCTTGCGAACAGGAGGAAAAAAATAGCGAGCAAAGAAAAAAAGGCCGTTAATCTAAATCTAAGCTGCAGACAAAGAGTGAAGAGAGCGGGAAAGGGCGGCTGAAAATGCGCGTAAACTTCTTTGCATGCGGCGGCCATATTTCCCTGTGAAAATGACACTTTAATTAAACAAATTACGGCTGGAAGGACCTTCAAGTGCGCGATAAGGCCGCGGGGGGAGATAGCGGCCTTATAGGAAGTGTTTATCAGAGGACGCCGAGGGCTTAAACCTTTAATAGGTAATGCGCAGATAAGTAAGCCTTTTGTGGCGTTCACACATTTCGCACAGCGTGGCTTACGCCACAGCGCTCGGAGAAAAGCTGGATCAAAGCAAAACACCCCCCAACCCCGAAAAAAAGAAAAGAAAAAAAGTGTCCCCGAGCTAAACTCTCCGCGCCCTCGTTGATTCTTCAGACCTTAGCCGGCGTGCTTTTGCCTGTTTTGACTTTATTTTTAACTATCTGGCCGTAAGACTCTTAACAATCTCCACGCGTGAGGACAAATGCGAGCGCCACTTTGCACCTGTCACAGGCGCACACGCAGCCCAGAACTGGTTTGTTTGCGAGTCGTGTAACCCAAAGTCAGCATGACTTAGATTTGTTCTTGATTTTACTGTTTGGTGCTTTCTACCGCCTTGATTACCTAATTTCAAAAACAAAGTCAAAACAAACAAAAACTTGACTCTGATGAAAAATCACTCAAAACGGGGGATTTCCTGTTCAATGTCGGACATGGTTGGTCGACACTTCCATCCCAATTTCCTGTCGATCGGTCCAACCGGTTGGAAGGGCTGATTTAATTATTTTTTTTTTTGTTCACACAAAAACAAAAAGACAACAACAAAAAACAAAAGTTTTTTTTGTTTTTTTTGTTTTGTGATGTGATGGCATCACACGTTATCCGTGTGATGCCATCACTGCTTCGCCATGTACACACAGGAAGTGATGATGTCACCGGTGGATTTGTCAAGCCCGTTAGCATGTGTTTCGTGTTAGCGGAGACATGTGGTGCGAGTGAACTTGGTACGACGTCATCAATTAACAGCTCCCTCGGGGGCCGAGATGAGTGTTAAATACGCTTAGATCACTTCCTGTCTACGTCCCAACCGCCATCGCTGTGTGTGTGCGTGCGTGTGTGAGTGTGTGTGTGGACCACCGACATCAAAGGTCACCGTCGCTTATGTGGACTCGCTCTTGGTGTACTTCTGGAACTTCACTTTTAAAACCTTCTGTGCATCAGTATGCAGCTGCAAAAAAAAACAAAAAAAACATCTGCGAACCCTTTGGAGTGAAGCGGATTCCTGGATAAACTGTTGATTAAATGTAAGTCTGATCTTCGTAGAAGTCAAAAGTCAAGTCGGACTGCAGCAAGTTATCGCCCACCGCTGGGTGGATTTTATTTGCGTTTTTTTGCTCGGCAAAATGTTGGTTATGAGTGAGCTTGTTTGAATGAAGGAAACAAAAATGGAGTCATGAAGGGACTGCCGTGTCCTTGCATGTTGGCAGGGACCCCCCCGCTGTCACAGATGCATTTTCAGGAGTTTATTGAGGGGGTCAAACGCTCAGATATGAAAATGGGAACGCTCGGCCGCAAGTGGCGCAACCCGATTGCCGCTTTTGCGGTTCACTAGGTCCCGCCCCTTAAAGGCACACATGAATACTACACTACAAAAGATACTTAAACTGTAAACAAACAGAGCAATAACTTTGCGCCTCTCCGACCGATCTCGATGCCGCCATCTACAGGCATCGCTTTGTTCGTGCAGCGGTTTACAATTTCGCGGATAAGCCGTGCGAGACTCTCAATACAAACATCGCTGGAAGTAAACGGTTAGATTCCACTCGACCCATGTCAGTGAAGGAGCTCATAAGACATGCTAACCGAACAGATCAGCGCGTACATTAGCATATACGTGCACGCACGAGCTAATGCAAAATATACAAACGCCGTATGTGAGCATGTTAGCCGTGCAAACATTTCCACGCATATGCACACACACACACACACACACACGAGGGCGAGAGAGACAATAAAAATGACAAGTGTTCGCGTTTGTGTACAAACAAAGCAAGGTTGTCGAACATGAGCGGGAAGACTGATGTGAACAAGGCAGCCCCCCCGCGCTTTGTTTCCTACGGTACCGTAGGTTAGCGTTAAGCTAGCGGGCTTACAAGTAAGTGAGGCTAGCGGTGGTTTCGGTGAGGCGCTTTTGAAAGGACCTCGAATGAGCATTGGTGAAAACTCATCAGCAGCTAGAAGACAAAACACAGTTTGATGATCATCCCGGATGCATTTTCCTCCCGATTCAGGATGCGCCGTGTCAAAGTTGCGGGTCACTTGGTTGCTTGGTGACAAGGTTGCGTGTATCTGTGATCGAAAATGTCCTCCGAGGTTCCGGTTCGGCGCATCCTTCGACTGACTTGTCGGACTCTGAGGGGAAGTCCTCAGATTGACACGCGGCGGCTGATTAGCGGCTTACGGCCGTGTCAACCCGACATATTTTTATTTGGCGGCGACGGCGGGCCGGAGCGCTGGCAGGAGTCAAGGACGGCGCTGTCGCTTGCCATTAAAGGAGCCATAAATCGCGGCGGGGCGGCGGGACGGCAACTCCTGTTGGACGGCGACAACCAGAGCGACGTAAATCCGACATGATGAGTAGCTTGCTGTCATCACGACCATGTGACTCGGGCCGCCGTTCGCAACGACAAGTGGTGGTGATATACAACGGAGCACAAAAATAACCACGCGGCAGATTTGGGACGCCATCAAGTGGACAAGATACGTCCATCCATCCATCCATCCATCCATCCATCCATCATCTACCGCTTATCCGGGGCCGGGTCGCGGGGGCAACAGCTTTAGCAGGGAAGCCCAGACTTCCCTCTCCCTAGCTACTTCTTCCAGCTCTCCCCGGGGGATCCCGAGTCGTTCCCAGGCAAGCTGGGTGACATAGTCTCTCCAGTGTGTCCTGGGTCTTCCTCGGGGTCTCCTCCCGGTGGGACATGACCGGAACACCTCACCGGGGAGGCGCTCAGGAGGCATCCGAATCAGATGCCCAAGCCACCTCATCTGGCTCCTCTCGATGTGGAGGAGAAGCGGCTCGACTCTGAGCCCCTCCCGGATGACTGAGCTTCTCACCTTATCTCTAAGGTTAGAGCCCGGACACCCTGCGGAGAAAACTCATTTCGGCCGCTTGTATCCGGGATCTCGTTCTTTCGGTCACGACCCATAGCTCGTGACCATAGGTGAGGGTTGGGACGTAGATCGACCGGTAAATTGAGAGCTTCGCCCTTTGGCTCAGCTCCTTCTTCACCACGACAGACCGATACAACGTCCGCATCACAGCAGACGCTGCACCGATCCGCCTGTCGATCTCCCGCTCCCTCCTACCCCCACTCGTGAACAAGACCCCAAGATACTTGAACTCCTCCACTTGGGGTAAGATCTCCTCCCCGACCCGGAGGGGGCACTCCACCCTTTTCCGACTGAGGACCATGGTTTCAGATGGACCATGGAGGTGCTGATTTTCATCCCAACCGCTTCACACTCGGCTGCGAAAAGCAGGGATGCAATACTGAGGCCCCCAAAACGGACCCCCTCAACGCTTCGGCTGCGCCTAGAAATTCTGTCCATAAAGGTTATGAAGATACGTCATATGATTCTTTATTTTTTCGTGCCAATCATGAGTAGGCCCACGAGAAGTTTTTTCATGAAGCGCGGTCATTTGGGCCATTTTGGCGCGGCAAAATGTGCGCTGCCTTAAACGCGGCAGCGCCATTGATTCGCACTCCCAGCTCTCGTTCGGGCCGAAGAATTAGCTCACTAATCTTGTAGCGACTTATTTTGTTGGCTACCGATCGCGCGGATTAGACTCCTTGAAATCGCTCAGCAACACACATATACACACACACGCAAAGACACGATATAGCGCACAAGCCGTTGTAGCACAATGATCTCAACATATTCCTGACGTAACACACAAAACATGGAAGTCATCTGTTGGTACGATAACACCGTGATGTCCTTTCCGATGCGGTTAATCAATGACACTACGAGAGTTAAAATGGTCAAAATAATGAGCCAACGTTAAGAAAGCAAAGCAAAACACAATTTTATAGGATTTCTTTTTTTTGTTTTGTTACACTCGGGGAGATTTGGGCTCCAAAGCAGCCGCTTGATTTGTTAGCATGTTGCTAACGACGCCTGACAACGGATCAGAGCTGCTCACTCGGCGTCGTCCGCCAGTGTCAGCCTTTTTCTAATCATCTGCTTTCCTTCTACTTCCTCGTCTGCGGCTGCCATCATTCCCTGCTCACGTCCCTCCTCCCTCAGCGCTCGTTGTGTGTGGGTGGGAGGGGGCAGGGGGGGCAACGGCGACAGGCCAAGCAGAAAGTCATTTTTCACTTGAAATGCCAAGTGGTGATGTAGCATAATATTCCGTCAGAAATTAACCATCTTTTTCCGCCACGGCTGCTGCCTGTCAGCAAGTGGAAGATGGGGTGGGGGCGTGGGGGGGGGGGGTGATGGCTCGTATGACGGCGTAGAACATTACAGTACCAGAACCTTTCATATGTTCCGATGACTTTAATGAGCACCTGCCTGAGGCCCCATTGACTTGTCTTCCAGTGACATATCAAAAACGGTGAGAATATCGAATCTTTGATTTGGGGGGAGGAGCGGGGGGGGGGGTGCCAGTGGTCGCCGTTATCTGGATTGACACTTGGCTTGAACCGACTCACGAGTGAGCTAGTGCGACCGCCGCTAGTCTTGAAATAGTCAACCCGACAGGAGCGCACCATTGGTGGACAAACGTCGTTTGATATTGCGCAGATAGCAATTGTGTGACCGCAAAAAAATTTTTTAGCGAGCAATTTGTCGCAGTTTGTTAAGGCACCAACAAAACAACGGTTGACGACATTGACGTCAGCGTGTGGCTCCATGGACGATTCAAGAACGTGACTAAAAAATGAGACCCGCAGAAAAGTCTCTCCGCAAATGGAAAATAAGCACAAGACAAAATGGATAGAAACAGAAATGCGGGTATTTTTTTTTTTTTTTGCAGGCTTCCCACAATGACACGTTTGACACAAGATGAGAGGGGCCGCTTTGCTGGAGAGAAACTTTCACCGATTATAACGACGATGTTAACACAATGGTGAGTTGTAGTTTACATGTCTGTATTTTTTTGGGTGTGTCCATGCCTGTCTGTGAAGAAAAATGTCAAACTGGTTGTGGTGCAAAAAAATAAAAATAAAGTTGGATGACACCTGTCCTGTGTTTTAAAAAAAAACATGACTGACCTCATCGATTATTAACCAGCTTCAATTTGACCTTCATCACATTAAAGTCGAATTCAACACCGTTCACAATTTCCACTTTAGAGCCACGTGTCCATTGGCCCTTAAATGCCGATCTCCCGTTTTTTGGTTTTGTTTTGTTTTTTAAGGTAAGTGTCCAATTGCCTGCGATTTGAAAAAAGAAGATAGAAGTGGCTCCACTCGTTTGTTGAAACCCCACGGTGGTCATCGGTGATGCATAAAGCATCAGATTGCGGTGGCGGAACCCCGCCACACCGCAACTTTCGCCAGCCCGAACACCCGCGGGAATTCCATTCATCTTCCCAGCAGGCATCGGGAGTGGCGCTGACATTTTGGACGCCGGAAAGTGATCATTCTCCCGGCTCCAATCCAAAACTCCAAGTTCCCCAGAGCAAGATTGCTCGTCCGTCACCGCTTGGCATGGCCCAAGCGGGTATGTTGGAAGGCGGGGATCGGTTGAGAGAACAGTCGGTCACGGAAGCCCAGCGAGACCGGCAAAGTGACACAATCAAGGATTCCAATCTCAGAGAAAGTGTCTTTGTTTGACCTAACGCAGAAGTTTCCACTTTTGACTGGAGTGGTCGATGTGACGTTACGTCTGCCTTTCCTCTATATAAGTCAGTCAAGCGGACCGGTCATCAAAGCGGCGCAAGAGCATTCGCAAATTTTGAAATTCGGCGCATGCACAAGGCGACCCGCATGATTAGGCACCCTGTCCATTTTGGAGAAGACTTGGAAGACATGGAAGACTTTAAAGTCCTGGTTGACAAAGACGTTGGCCGATCCATTGGCTTGCTGACTGGACCCGCAAAATGGGACATCCGGATCGCCAGGACATCCATAGAATCAGGACAAGTCAACGAGACCAGCCAAGTCTGCTGAGACTCAAGACCCAAATCTAAAATCCAGGACGGTCCCCCTGGGCAACCTCAAAACCCGACATGGAGTCACAGCTTTTCCACGACGGCACGTCTTTAGAGTTGCAGCGTGCAATCGCTCGGTTTGCGATACGGAGTCGTCTCCTGCTGCGTGGCGGGTTCAAGTCGAGTTTCGCCAAGAGCAAATCTCGTCGAGACCTTCGTAAGGACTCGAGTCAAGTCATGTGACACTCCATCCCCTTTGCGCACATTCAGGTTTTTTGATTGTCAGGGAAGCAGGGGAGCAGATCGATGGAGGCTTCAAGGAGCGACTTCTTCCATCCATTCTGCGACGTTAACGACAGCCATAACTCAGTCGGCGAGGGAGGAGGGGGGGTCATCATATATATATATCTAGCACCCCTCACCCCACTGTTGAGGTGTGACCTTTCTGTCTCCCCCGCTGACAGCTCCGAGAGAAAAAGGTGTCAATTAATGACATTTAGAACATTTCATATCACTCCCAATAACTCTCAGGCCTTTTACAACAACTCCTTTATCGGCGCTGAGGACTCTCGGGTAAAAGAGGGATGAGGGGAGGGGGGGTTGAGACCTCAGCGTGTCATTAATGGTGAGTTTCAACACCATCCCGGTTGAGGCGGAGGTGTTGCTTTGGGTGACACGTTCAAAGAAATTTTTGGGGGTTCCATTTTGCTCGAGTGGTTTTTGCTGCACGTCCCAAGGCATTGGCCATTTGGTGTTTCCAAAATGGCCACCGAATACAAAGTGTTGAGTCCCATAAATGTCGAATTACAACAGCGATATTTTTTAGCCGAATTTTCATCTCCTTTGCGCTGACCCACCAAAATTCTCGGGATTGCCCAAATTGCCGACACGCACCAAATGCATCTGACGAAAATAACTGCGCCCAAGAAGCCTTGAAATGCTGCCGGAAACTGAACCCAGTTGGGTTTGAAACAGGCCTGATGCACCCTTTCCGATCCGAACGCTTTCATAAGTGCGAAGGGTCGCCTTGGGCTCCCGTACGTGATCATTAGTTTGGAAGACATTGATCTGACACGAAAGAAGCTTCGAGTGGAGCACGAGTGGGAACTGAATCTGTTGGGGGTGGGGTTTCTGTACGAGATCTGAATCGTTTGATGTGCACTCGGTCTGGGCTTACGAGAAATTGACCGAGTGTCCAAGGCGCCTCAATCAATTTAAAAATCCGGGGCTGAATATGAACAGAATCTGTTCAGCACTTGCGGCCCGGTAGTCCAGTGGTTAGCACGTCGGCATCACAGTGCAGAGGTACCGGGTTCGATTCCAGCTCCGGCCTCCCTGTGTGGAGTTTGCATGTTCTTCCCAGGCCTGCGTGGGTTTTCTCCGGGTGCTCCGGTTTCCTCCCACATTCCAAAAACATGCGTGGCAGGCTGATTGAACACTCTAAATTGTCCCTAGGTGTGATTGTGAGTGCGAATGGTTGTTCGTCTCTGTGTGCCCTGCGATTGGCTGGCAACCGATTCAGGGTGTCCCCCGCCTACTGCCCGAAGACAGCTGGGATAGGCTCCAGCACCCCCCCCGCGAGGATCAAGCGGCTCGGAAGATGAATGAATGAATGTTCAGCACTTCATTCATCTTTCAGAGAAGTTTAAGAGTAAACTCTGGGCGCGATTTCTCGAAAGAGCCGCGTTTCGCGTGTTGCGCGGTCGCCCGCCCGCCCGCCCGCCGTGTCGGTGTATACAGCCGGCGGGCGACATAACCTTTCACGTCGCCGTACACAAGTAATTGAAGCCCTTGACCCCGTCGAGCCGCACCGGCTTGTAAGTACAAACCTGACATTTTGATACCGCTGAGGGGGATGGCGCCGAGCTGGGGACCCCACCCCCACCCCGTTTATTTTTATATTTCAATAATCCATTAAGGCGGTCGCAGGGAGCAAACCGTGCGAGCGAAAGAAGCGGGCGGGCGGGCGGGCGGCCACCGCCATGTGGGAAGTGTGAATGATTAAGATTGTCAAGCTCAAATAATGCACTGGCAAGACAGACCATAAATCAGCTTTTGTGACATTTTGCGAGCGGGCGGGCGGCGGAGGTTTTATGCTTGAAAGCAGCCGTGCAATCACACACAAACACTTCCCGGCCCCAAATGCCACTCATTCATTATTAATATATGCTCGATTTATTTCTTTATTTGCCGCTCTGCGTCGCGCTCGGCGCGTAACCTTTCCCCGCTACCGGACTTCTTTTTAATGACGTGGCGGGCGGGCGAAGGTCGGCAGCCCCCGGATGGTCAATGAATTTTGGCTAGGCTAACGTTAACGAAGGTTACGTTAGCCGCGTCGCGGTCAATACCCGCGCGCAAAGCCGCGGCGCGACCTCATAGCGGTGGATTCGCGCTCGATGGTTATCCGCCTCCGCCATCCTCGTTATCGCCAAGGCCCGGCCCCCCCTTTCTTTAACATTCATACTTTAATCACCGCTCGCCGTGGCCCCCCTTCCCGCCTCACCAGTAGGAAAATTTACGGCGCCATCAGCCGCATTTGCATGTCACTTTCCGATTGAGGTCGTCCCCAAAAGGCGGCTTTTAAGTCGTTACTCCGCCACCGACCCCCCCCCGACCTCATCCGCCCGACAAGAGCAATAAAGTTAATTTCAGATCGGCTGATTGACTCGTAGCGACCTGCCAACAACAATGCCGGTCTTCCTGCATGACATCATGTCAGAGCCAAAACGTACCGAGAATTTGAAGAGTTGCCAAAATGACAACATGAAATGAAAGGATCTCGACCTATTTCTTATTTCTTATTTCGCACATTTGATATGACACTTTGATTCTCTCCTCTTTCATCGAGAACGGCTTCAAACAACAAAGTGCATGCAGAGCAAGTGGTCAAGATCGGACGTAATCGTGTTGTATTATTTTGCATGCCGCTTGCTTCCGCCTCCGCTCAGCCCCAAAAAGAAGAAACGTGCCTCATTAAAATTTAAACGTGGCGAAATGTGCAAATTAGGGGGGGATGCTAAATTTTTCAACGCCGCCAAATTGGCTTCACTCGGGACAGCGTTTGGACGCCCGCGTGAGGACGATGTTGCTTTTGACGGATGATGTCAAGGAGAAGCGTCGTGTCTCTTGTCATTCGCCACCCAAATAAGAGATGGGAAGGAAATTCCTCAGTGCAGGGGAGTGCCTGCCGCGTTTGGGAACAACCTTCCAAATACTTTGCGGCTGCACCTTTAAGGTTGGACGCAATAATTTTGAGTGACAGTCCAAAATCATTGACCTCAAGCTACTGAAATGTCCTGGCATGCGGGCAAGGAGAGCCACAGTCAAGGAAGCCCAGACCTTCACACACTGACCTACTTCATTCCTTGATGTCGCAGCCCTTAAAGGTACACGGATACAAAAGTACCTGCAATCATTGCACGTGATTAAACTACTTTATTGCTTTGTATATTTAGTATTACAGTCGTACCTCTTGGCTTGGAACGGATTTGGGCTTTTGCATGCAAAACGCATCTCTAGTTACAAAATGTTCTCGTCATTTCATTTCGTCGATTTCATCCAGAACCAATTAATTGCAAAATTTGTGTTTTTTGTTATTGTAAAAGGGCGGCCCGGTAGTCCAGTGGTTAGCACGTGGGCTTCACAGTGCAGAGGTACCGGGTTCGATTCCAGCTCCGGCCTCCCTGTGTGGAGTTTGCATGTTCTCCCCGGGTCTGCGTGGGTTTTCTCCGGGTGCTCCGGTTTCCTCCCACATTCCAAAAATATGCATGGCAGGCTGATTGAACACTCTAAATTGTCCCTAGGTGTGAGTGCGAGTGCGAGTGGTTGTTCGTTTCTGTGTGCCCTGCGATTGGCTCGCAACCGATTCAGGGTGTCCCCCGCCTACTGCCCAAAGACAGCTGGGATAGGCTCCAGCACCCCCCGCGACCCTAGTGAGGGTCAAGCGGTTAGGAAGATGAATGAATGAATGTTATTGTAAAGTGTCCTTGGGTGTCTTGAAAGGCGCTTATAAATAAAATGTATTATTATTATTATTATTATAAAAGTAAAGGTAGCACTCTACGTTCATTGTGTTTTGCATTTAAAAAAAACTGCTGCTTCTTCCCATGCCATCTTTTCCTTGAATTTCCACGATTGGCAGACAAACTATTACGGGTTTAATAAATGTTATAAAATTGCTTTTATGACGACACCCGTTTCATATGTTCTTTTTATTTTTATTTCCACCTTTCTAATGGACTGGATGCGTGACATTCAAGGCCATAAAGTGTTTTGTTCCCCCCCCCCCCACACTCCCACTCCCCCGCCCCTTTCGGAAAACCTGGGCCGAGCATATGGCCGCTGATTACGCCACGACGGCATTACGGCTGGCGTGTAATTACTTTTATGGAAAGCATCACACTTGACAGACATGACAATGTTGCGACGCCAAACAAGAGCGATTAGAAGCGACAGCCGTTTCCGCTCTCCGCTAATTGAAATTTGCACCTTTTTTTTTTTTTGATTAAGCGCAAAATCTAACGGGAAACCAGTGTCAAAAACGCTGCGTGGACAAAGATCATGATGATATTTTAATTGGCAGCTCCATGTTACCTCTTCGTCGATTTTGATTCCTTCAGTTAGCCACACGAGAGGCTCAACATGCAACCCGACGCACCCCAGCACCACAAACGACAATGAGCCACATTGTTGAACGAACAGCATGGCAGGTAAATGAAAATGTTATTTGGTAGGATGAGACGAATCGTGGCCGTTTGTTCCTCGGAGAATCCTACGAATTACAGTTCATTGGTTTTCAACGGTAAGTAGGCTGACACCAACGACGGCGATCGTCCGTGATTTGTTTGGCAAAGGGCCTAAAAGCGGACAGGCCATCTTGATCGTGGCCCGCTTTCTCGAGCGAGGGTTGCCCCACAAACATGTTTAAATTGCCGGGGAACTATACTAGAAGGCGGACCGCCGTCAATAATGGTCAAGACCGATGGACCAAGACCCTGGGAGGACCTCCTTCAAGAAATGCGGGAGAGCAGAGTCATAAAAACGTCAAGGACACAAGTTCTAAAGAAGTTAACGCTGTGGGGGGGGGGGGGGGGGGGGGGGGGGTCAAATGTGGTATTTGAAGCAGAAGAGAATCAGAATCAGAATCAGAATCATCTTTTTGGCCAAGTATGTAGAACACACAAGGAATTTGTCTCCAGGATAACACGCTGCATTAGTATCATCATCAACAAGTCAAGTCAAGTCATCAAGTCAAGTCATCAAGTCAAGTCAAGAGTATTTGTGGAGCACTTTCAAACAGCCATCGCTGCATACAAAGTGGAGCAATTTAACATGCACAATAAACAGTAAGACAAATCGGTAATAAAGGCGGTAGAAAGCACCAAACAGTAAAATCAAGAACAAATCTAAGTCTAACGCTAAAGAATACAAGTGAGTTTTGAGGAGGGCTTTGAAGATGGCCAGCGAGGAGGCTTGCTGAATGTTCAGTGGGAGGGTCACTCCAGAGAGAGGGACCAGCAACAGAAAAGGCTCCACCCCCTCTGAGCCTCACTTCAGACGGTGAAAAATTGAAGGCTTCTGTAACGCATTTCGGGCAAAGAGTCGGAGCAAAGAGGCTGAGGGGGGCTGAAGTACAGAATCGTTTTCAGGTGAATCCGACCAAACGAGCGTAGACATTGCACGCTACAGTCTTCAGATCGCAACAATAATAAAATAATATAAATATCAAATAATAAAAACAATTCGACACCGCAGTACTCATCGATACCAAGCGATACTTATGATCAAATCACCGCGATGACAAATTAAACGTGTGAACGGAGAACTTTTCTGTCTTTGCGATATACATCATGATCCAACAAAGACTCGTTCGTTGAAGATGTATTTATGTATCGGTGGCCGGTATCGGCATCCATCGCGAGAACCCAATCCCTTGAAATAAGGTGTTGACCCGATACTGACGCATGCTATCGGTACTCACCCATCCTAAGTACTCACTGTATGAATTAGCAGATCGATATTATCGATTGCATTCCGCCATGCGGTGAGGTCGATTTGAATTCGACCGCTTGTTTCGGCCTCAAGGCGGCAGCGCGGGCGTCTTGGCTCAATAAAGGCGTGGAAACGGCGTTGCCGACGTTGTAGGTCAGAAGGCGTTGCGGGAAAAGGCAAGGCGGGCCGAGAGACAAAGAAGAAGGGAAGGGCGGCGATTTATCAATGCAAAGTTAATAACATCCATTTGAATCTAACTAAAAATCAATATTTCATTACCAAATTGTTAGCCGCGATGAAGAAGGATCGGCCCAGTTGCGAGGAGGCGGCGAGCGATGGTTCGATGGGGGGGAAGACGGGATGATTCATGGGGCCATCAGGCCGGGGTGGTCGGCAGGAGGAGGACGGGAGCTAAATGGGGGGGTGGCGGGGGGTATGGGGGGTGATCGTGGCCGTCGAAAAACTTGGGAGAGGGTCCTGCGCTGGCCAAACGACCTTGGCAATGAAGAAAATGAAAGCAACTGTCAAGCGGCGGCGGGTCAGCGCCGGCGTATAAATCATCCCCGAGAGCCAATTTAAGGCGCCTACGTGCGCTTATTAGCCAGCGCGATTTGTGACAACGCATGAAGGGAAGTGGCGCCGCGCGTTGGGGAACCCGGCCGCAGTATTGCTCGCTGACCTTTGCGCGACAAATGCGCGACGGCAGCGCTTTCAAATAGACTGGCAAACTACTGGCCGGCCTGCTTTTTGTTTACAAGTCGTCGTCGGCTTGCTTCATCCTCAACCTTGACGAAGGCCAGACTGAACTTGCTACGGTGGCCCTCGAGGGACAAAAGGCGCCGCCTTTGCCTCCCGAAAGGACGCTGAAGGGGAAAATGTTTTTAATTTTTTTTTTTTAGGAGGCAGGGATGATAATCAAACGAGATTTTGTGTCTTCAATTCCACTGATCACTTTGTATTTCTTTAGGCAAGACAAGGTAGCTTTATTTCTCTCGCGCATTTGTGTCTTGCGCCTGTAATGGGCAGCATTTTTCACAGCCCCGCTTTGTTCAGCGGAGAGATCGGTGCTGTTGAACGGTCTGCGGCTGGATGGACGGAGGTCTTGAGGAGCCGACGATGAGAAGAAAGGAGCGTTGGCGCGGAGTGCCGATGCGGATTTGGAGCTGGGAGTCGCGGCTTGGAGTTTGAAGCGGATTACGTGGGACAGCAGAAGTGAACTAATCTCTTTTCGTCAATGGATGCTACAGCTTTGTGTTTGCTTTCAAAACTTAGCTTGTAGCAGACGTGTGCACATTTTCAGCATGACGTCTCTGATCCACTGGAGAAAGGACACTTCGATCCTCTCCTCTTTCATCTAGAACTGCTTCAGACAACAAAGTGTATGCAGAAAATTGGTGAAGATTGAACGACTGTCTGTGTCCTATGTGTTGTCTTGTGTTATTTCTGTTATTTTGACTTCAAAATGGCGCCGCGAGAGTGGCTGCCTTTCCAGCAGCTCCTATATTTTGTTGTTCTACTTCTTACTTTCATAACTTTGCTGCTGTGAATTGGAAATGTCTCCATTGTGAGACTAATAAAGGGTTTCTTCTTTTCTTCTTCTTAAACGGAACGTGCTTCACATCGTTACCAAACAGCATTTAAAGGGAAAAAAACGTCAACATTGAAAGGCAAATACATTTTGAGGGGGAAATAAATCAATAACGTTAGTTTGATGCTAATATCTTTGGCTCTTGTGGCTCCTCAAAGTGTAAAACAACAAAAAATAAGTCGCAGAAAGGCTTGCTAGCAAGATAAAAATGTGCGCAATTTAGCATCGCTCGCGGCCCCTGTGAGCGATGCTAACTCACTGCCTGGCTCCACTCTGAACTGTTGGATTCCAATCATATAATTTTGATTCTTCAGTGAATTCATATTTGCAATGTCCACCATATTGACCATTCCGTACACCTTTGCAGTCGCACGCTTGAATCATTTTAACGTATATCCCTCGAACTAATGTGGCATGTTTATTGATGTCGAACACCCCTCTAATGTCGCATCTTTATTGTCGACGCTTTGGCTGTCGGTCACGTTTGAAGTTAGAATTTGTTCTCAATGAAAGGCGGCGTCTTTGATGTTTGGAAGAAGAAAACAAAAAAGTGACAGTGAGCGCGGGGGTGTGACCGGTCAGCAGTCGCGGCGGTTGGCGGCGGTCGCCACGGCAACAGGGCTCTGCGGCCCAAGGTGTGTGATACTTCCTGTCGGATAATTAGCCCCCCATTTTGTGATGGCCGAGGCGCAAGTGGCCTCTTGAAACAGATCATTCGGGAACGTCTTCGGCCCATTACGCCAGCTGGAGATAAGCGGCCGCGCTGAATATTTATGGCGTAATTGCCTGTTTTCCGCTTTATTTTTGTAACGGAGGCAAAAAAGCGGTGTTGTTGTTAATTAAGACAAAGGCATTAATTATTAACGCCGCAAACATGTCAAGCAAGCATAACTAATGATTCTGGCGTGTTAACAGTTGTTTTATGTTTGCCGACGCTGAATTATTTAGGAGGCGCGTTCGGCATTGTTTGAAATGTGCCGCGTTAAGTGGCGGCGAGGATGCCCGTCGTGGCGTTGTCTCGGAAGGGGAGCAAAAAAAAAAAAAGAAGAAAATCAACTTTTACAGATGGGGCTGACGTCGGCGTTAATTGCTCATTACAGGTGAGCGTCGCGGCGGCGAGGAGGCGCTGTTAATTTAACGCGCGGCAAACTGTCAGCGAGTGAAGGTAAGTGGATGTGACGGCACATAATTTGCGTTGTTATGTCTTAATTGTCACCCGATGCGCTCGCAATCTGGAGACTTGTCAAAAAGACTGAGGAAAAAAAAAGGCACTTCCTCCCGGCGGAAGAGCCGACGCGTCGGATGCCATCAAAAACGAAGATCTGAAGCGAGGTTTCATCCGCTGACCGCTTTGTCCGACAATTTTCTGACGTGACATGATTTTCTGACGGAAATGCGATGTCAAGTTTTCCCGTTCAATCTGGACGGGAAGATCGCTAACGTTGGTTGCTAGCTTCCGATCGTGCTCACTCGATGCGGCGCTCAAGTAACGGTTCCAGCTGTGCCAGTAGAGTCCGGGCTCAAACCCAACGCGTGCTTTCAGAGTGGCGCTCGTACCTCAGCGGTGAGCTCCACGCCTCTCAACCGGGGCGATTGTCATCACTCGCAAAGCGTTCAACAAAATAAACACCGTAACAATTCAATGAACTGTGCCAATGGTGTAAACCTAATGAAATGAGCACATTTAAAAAAAATAACTTCATGCATGATTTGCTTCATCCAACCAACAAATCCACAGACGTTTCATCCCGCCCGTAAACAAATGAACGCAGCATCCTGCTAACAATCAGCAATCAAAGAAATAAATGAACTGCGCATCTGACAACACGGCGACCTGTAAAGCAAAAATCATTCATACTACAACAACAACAACAAAATAAAACAATCAAGTCGTAACGAGGACAAGCACAAAAACAGTCCCACTAAAAATCAAGTCTCATACCAAATCCGAAGACAAGAGCGTTTATCAAACTAAACTCAGGCTAAATGTCAAAACCCTCGCGCACTATTTAACCCCTTGAGAAAGTTCACAACTCGAATTGTCACCCTGAGTCATGGTTCATTGACGTTGACGCATAATCAAGCAGATCGCGTTTTTTTTCTATACAGATGAAGATTTTGGGTGTGTTTCTTGAAAAAAAGATTGCATTTCAAATCATAATTGCAATATTGACAGAAAAAACGAAATTGTTCGTCATAAATAGCCCAAATTTAGACAGAAGCCCAAACGGTGATTGTCCCCAAAGGGTTCGAGTGTATTTTCGGCTCCTGCTGAAATTTTGCCTCAAAGCTCAATATGCCAAATTTTGGGGTGAGCCGGCATCGACCGAATACTGACGAAAGGTCGTCGTATGGAACCCGTGGCCACCGACAGGCCTTTTCAGAGCGGCTGACGTGGAAAGCACCGGCGCCACGCCCACTCCGACTCGGACGTGATGGCTCTATTATTGCACGATGAGCTGCTCGAACAGAGTGTGAGAGACAGGGGGGGGGGGCATCCGATCGATGACGCTCATTCCCGAAACAACAAAAGGCTTTCGGCGCACTTTGCTCACTTTAACTTAGATTTGTTCTTGATTTTACTGTTTAGTGCTTTCTACCGCCTTATTACCGATTTGTCTTACTGTTTATTGTGCATGTTAAATCGCTCCGTGTACAGCACTTTGTATGCAGCGATGGCTGTTTGAAAGTGCTCCACAAATACTGTTGACTTGACTTGACTTGTTCTTGATTTTACTGTTGGGTGCTTTCTACCGCCTTTATTACCGATTTGTATTAGTGTTTATTGCGCATGTTAAATCACTCCATGTACAGCACTTTGTATGCAGCGATGGCTGTTTGAAAGTGCTCCACAAATACTCTTGACTTGACTTGTTCTTGATTTTACTGTCTGGTGCTTTCTACCGCCTTATTACCGATTTGTCTTACTGTTTATTGTGTATGGTAAATCGCTCCATGTACAGCACTTTGTATGCAGCGATGGCTGTTTGAAAGTGCTCCAGAAATACTCTTGACTTGACTTGACTTGTTCTTGATTTTACTGTCTGGTGCTTTCTACCGCCTTTATTACCGATTTGTATTAGTGTTTATTGCGCATGTTAAATCACTCCATGTACAGCACTTTGTATGCAGCGATGGCTGTTTGAAAGTGCTCCACAAATACTCTTGACTTGACTTGTTCTTGATTTTACTGTCTGGTGCTTTCTACCGCCTTATTACCGATTTGTCTTACTGTTTATTGTGTATGGTAAATCGCTCCATGTACAGCACTTTGTATGCAGCCATGGCTGTTTGAAAGTGCTCCACAAATACTCTTGACTTGACTCGACCTGACTTGATTTTACATCAATGACAAAGATTGCGAATTCTTTCAGAAACCACATACGATGGGTTCACGGCACCGGGAAACGTCCCCACAAGGTGACATTTATTTGTCACATTAACACCCTTGTATAATACTGCCCTGCGATGTAGGATCATTTTGGCGGATTAAAACAAAAAATAATAAATAATATACTGTATATATATATATACTATACATGCGATTTTTCAGTAAATCTCCACATGAAAATACATTTTCCTGCCTGCATTCTCTCAGTCTCTCTCACACACACACACTAGCACAAGCGGGCGACGTATGAAAGGCGTCGGATTTGACACAAGATGGACGCGGTGGACAGGCGAGGCCCAGGGGACAGAACCGAGGGCTGCATTTGAGACGTGGGTTACACGGAGGACCATTTACATTTCTCTGCGCGTGTCGTTGCCTGACAGCGACACAATTTCCTGTTCCGAGTGGCGAGCTTCTGACTGCGCGCCTGCAAAAGCCACTGAATGTAATCTTTGGGGCTCATAGCCAGAGCGGGCCGGGCCTCCCAGGAGGATTGCCTCAACCGAACCCCTTCGACTCCTACTCGGGTAATATTTCCATGCCGCAGGGAGCGCAGCTTTGTTTGCTCTGACAAACAATGGCAAATTTGTGAAAAAGCCTCTCTTCGAATGGGAATCTGAGCACGGTTAATTCTTCTTTTTTGTTTAGGTTGCGCTTTGGAACCTCCATTGTCACAATTTATGCCATCCACAAAGTGACTGACACAGAGTTGTTTCAAAACCAAGGCGCTATTTCCCATCGGGAACAATGTTGATCCAATTAAACCGCTCCAGACATCCCAAAATGGTCACCACCGATACGTTTTCTTGAAATGTACGATAGTTTAGCCTATGGACGACAATGGGAAATAAAACGCACTCTGAGAGGACCTTTCATTCATTCATTCATCTTCCGAACCGCTTGATCCTCACTAGGGTCGCGGGGGGTGCCGGAGCCTATCCCAGCTGTCTCCGGCAAGTAGGCGGGGGACACCCTGAATCGGTTGCCAGCCAATCGCAGGGCACACAGAGACGAACAACCATCCACGCTCACACTCACACCTAGGGACAATTTAGAGCGTCCAATCAGCCTGCCATGCTTATTTTTTGGAATGTGGGAGGAAACCAGAGCACCCAGAGAAAACCCACGCAGGCCCGGGGAGAACATGCAAACTCCACACAGGGAGGCCGGAGCTGGAATCGAACCCGGTACCTCTGCACTGTGAAGCCGACGTGCTAACCACTGGACTACCGGGCCGCCCCTGAGAGGACCTTTGATGAATTAATGACATGTTTTCCCTACGGGGGGGGGGGGGGGGCGTGGAATTATGAACATGTTTCCTCGACCTAAGCGGACCCCCAAATATATCCAGCTCAGCGCTATACAAATATTTGCGGGATTCTTCCTGGCAATTATGAGCAGGTGGGCACTCTTGGCGGGCCGGCCTGGTCCCTTTCCCCTTGTGAGCCGTATGTGGTTATTTTGTGTACTTCAAACCCTTTGCTGTTGTTGCAAACTAACATATATTCAGAGCATGTATTTTTCTCCGTACTTAAAGTTTTTGCCATACGTACAAATGCGTGGTCCAATGTGGGCACTGCTGAAAAATGGTGGCCCCCTCCAGCCCTGACGTCAACCCCCCCCCCCCCCCCCCCCCGACCCTACGGCCTTTGCCCGAGGGGCTCGGCCCCAGACCTGATCGCACGGTCCTCCCGCAGCCAAGTGGGAGCAATGTCAACGTCCTAATGACCCCGACGATCAGAAGCAGTCACGTACGACGTGTTGAATGGACACTAAGAGATGGAGCTCGCTCCAAACAAATTCGGTGTAAGAACCCCTCGACTGCGGGGTTGTCTTTGACGATCCGGCGATAGCGTTGACCTCTGTTGTGCGGGGCCAATAAGGACACATTCCATCAAGATAAGGCCCAGCGTATTAAGTCGCGCCGCGGGCTCATGCTACATGTAGATAACCTGCTGTTATTAGCTCCCCGATGGCCAATCAATACGCCACTTCCCCGAGCTAGTCCCTAACCGAGATAATCATCTCTCCGCGCCTGAAGCCCGATAATTGGTTGCCGCTCAATTGCGGGCCGCTTTGACAAGGCTGCTTTGCATATTAAACCGGGAATAAACAGGCACGTATGCGTCCTATCGGGAGATAATTGAGCTGGGAGGCCACGTCTGACCCCCAAGGAGCGAAAAAACAGAAACGATAAAACCAAGCGCGGCGGATGATTTGTCTGATGACTGAAGGACGGCGTTTGGTCGCCGGCGTCCCTGACGGCCGCCTCTCTGCGGACGTCTTTCGCAGCCACCAAAGTGACGCAGTGCCGACGACGACGGGCGCGCTCCGACCAGAACCGTACCTGCCTAAAAGTCTTCTCTCAGCTCTCTTGTCAAAGTGTGTTTGTGAACGTGGAGGAAAAGTTTGTTATCATCAAGCTCGGGAAAGGTTTTCCTTTTTAGTTGAAAATAACTTACTGTATTTTAACCTCCATGATGCCTCGCTATACACTGGCAGTACCCAGGGTGTGTGTGTGTTTTTTTTTTTTCCACGTTTGGTAAAGTTTTACATTCATCCGTGTTCTGTCGTGCCAGCTAGCTAGCTAGCTAGCAGCTAGCTAGCTAGCTAGCTGGCACGACTGCAGCTAGCTAGCTAGCTGGCAGTGAAGTGACGACAAAGGTGAATTGCGCTTCATTTACTGATTGCTTAACAGTTCAATGTAACGCACGTTAGCCGGCTAAACACCCACAGACACCCACGCATCACCTCGACTTTCACATTTTAAACAAGGTCAGATACTCGCGTATACATTTCCATTCAATTGTCCAACTTCTCATCTTTGGACTCCAAAGTTCACTTTTTGTAAGCGCTTGACATCTTTAACCAATAAGCAAGCCAACGCTTGAGTATTTATTTAAGGTCCCTTTGGTTTCTTTGTGAACTTGGCTGTCACGCCGGTGATTGTTGGTCCCCCGGCGCCAGTGGGGGCACGTGCCAGTCTTAGAAGGGCAACGCGCCGCGTCAGAACCAAAGCCGAACAACCCGAGCGCTCGGTCGGCAGAAGCCGGCTTTTGCTTCCTTCCGCCGCAATGTTTAGATGTTGACGTCGGCCCGCGGGGACGCTGTTTTTTTGGGGGGCACGGCCGCGGCCGCCCGCCGGGGGAGAGTCGGGAAGGATGCCTGCTTTCGGGGGCAGATATTGTCATCTCTGGATCAGTGAAAGAGGCCCGGATCTGCAGGTTGACACCGCAAACACCCTGGGGAGCGCCCCACCCCGAGCTCCACTTGCTAACAACCTCCCGAAAACATCCATGTACAGTCACGACAGCCACACAGACAGTCGACGGTCTTGCGGTCCAGAGCGCGCGTCAATCTTTGTCCAAATGAAGTTGGACAGCCAAAGCACAGCTTGTCTTAAAGTACATGCAACTATTCAATGAACAGACGGTGTTTTCAAATTCATTCATTCATTCATTCATTCATCTTCCGAACTGCTTGATCCTCACTAGGGTTGCGGGGGGTGCTGGAGCCAACCAACCACGCTCAGACTCACACCAATTTAGAGTGTTCAATCAGCCTGCCACGCATGTTTTTGGAATGTGGGAGGAAACCGGAGCACCCGGAGAAAACCCACGCAGGGCCGGGGAGAATGCAAACTCCACACAGGGAGGCCTGAGCTGGAATCGAACCCGGTACCTCTGCACCATGAAGCCGACGTGCTAACCACTGGGCTACCGGGCCGCCGTTTTCAAATTCACATTCACAAAAAAAATAAATACATACCCAGAGAAATTCAACTGAGAGATTTCTCTTTGGTCTCTGCCCCGCAATAAATATTTTACTTAATTGATATTTAGCTCCCATGAAATGAATGCTCACACAAAGTCATTATTTTTATTTCTCTTCCAAAAGATGAAAGCTGGTGTTTGTGTGTGTGTGTGTGTGTGTGTGTGTGTGTGTGTGTGTGTACAGGTGTGGGCGTTCATGTGTGTGTGTTTGTGTACAGTATTGACAACAAGCTGGCAGGAAGTTGATTGTGGAGCAGGCGTGAAGCTCAGTGGCTAAGGTGTGTCATGTCTCAGCAGCAGCTGGGAGGCGCCACTGAGGAGTGACGGGACAATCAGCGAGGTGTGTGTGTGTGTGTGTGTGGGGGGGGGGGGGGGGGGGGGTCCACAACCACAGGAGTGAGACCAAACCGTGGCATGTCTAGTAACACTGACAATGTTGATTTATGACGACTTCTTATTTTTCCCGAAGCACACAGTCAGCGTGCCATGTATGTATTTTGAAATGTGGGAGGAAACGGGAGTACCCGGAGAAAACCCACGCAGGCACGGGGAGAACATGCAAACTGCACACAGGAAGACAAGAGCCGGGATTGAACCCACGACCTCTGCACTGTGAGTCGACACGCCAACCCCTGGTACGCTGGGCCACCCCGGTGGATTTCTTCAAGGTCAATTTGCGAGAAAGTTGAGGTGGGGATTCAAACACCGGCCTTTCATCTGCGAGCCGCCAAGCCGACCTCCACTCTGGATGTCTCCGTGTGTGTGCGTTGCTTTTAAATGTTGTCGCTTATGCAAATTTAATGAGCGTTTTTACTCGCATCTTTTTAATGCGAGAGCCACCGCACGGCCCGATGCATAATTAAACAGGCGGAAAATCACCATATCAGCTTGTTTTGCCACCTTTTCATTTCACGGAAAAGAATAATCATAAAACATTGGGACACAGCTAAAACGAAGACAGGACCGGGCCACCTAATGTGCCCCAAATTTGCCAAAAGAAGTGGCAAAGTTGACCAAAAGTGTGTCCACAACACTCGAAATTGTCCCGCGGTGCGAGTGTGAGCGCGGATGCTTGTTGGTCTCTGTGTGCCCGGCGATGGGCTGGCAAGCGGTTCAGGGTGTCCTTCGCCTACAGCCCAGAGCTGCATGAGTTTCACATGAAGGGCCTCATTCGGAATCTAGATTTGGGCCACGTTGATCGAGCGCCGGGGCGGCCCGGTAGTCCAGTGGTTAGCACGTGGGCTTCACAGTGCAGAGGTACCGGGTTCGATTCCAGCTCCGGCCTCCCTGTGTGGAGTTTGCATGTTCTCCCCGGGCCTGCGTGGGTTTTCTCCGGGTGTTTCCTCCCACATTCCAAAAAATATGCATGGCAGGCTGATTGAACACTCTAAATTGTCCCGCGGTGTGAGTGTGAGTGCGAATGGTTGTTCGTTTCTGTGTGCCCTGCGATTGGCTGGCAACCGATTCAGGGTGTCCCCCACCTACTGCCCGGAGACAGCTGGGATAGGCTCCAGCACCCCCCGCGACCCTAGTGAGGATCAAGCGGCTCGGAAGATGAATGAATGAATGAATGAATGAATGAATGAATGAATGAATGAATGAATGAATGAATGAATGAATGAATGAATGAATGATCGAATGCCGTCACATCAGTTCAAATTTGATGACACAGTGGTGGGGCAAATGAGGTGGCCAACTTGAACAATTTCATTTTCAATCTGCATCCGGTCACCATTTGTCCAGTGTGAACACAACATTGTGAGTGAAACCACTTCACACACACACACACACACACACACACACACACACACTGCAGCTGTTTTCCGCTATTGGACACAGACGGACTGTACATGTCCAACCTGATGTCAGCTTGTCGTATTCTCATAATCCAAATAACAAGCGCGGGGGGCTATGATGAAGACGCAAGGATGATAATGAGGGCTGGATGAAGGACACGCCCACACACACACACACACACAAACACACCTGATAAGAGAGGAACAGACAAGCCACAGCGATCAAAAAAGACATGACGGAGACGTGCCATCCTTGTGATGACAGCTTCATCAATAGCTTCGGGACACACACTGAACCCCCATCGTCGCCGCACATTTGATTGACAGCTAGCGGGTGTCGCGAGGTCAGCTGCTGCATCCCCGTGATGACAGCCCAAAAGGCGTGACTCGACGCCTGGGCCGTCTCAGAGCCGATCCCTCCTTGACGTGATCGTCTTTTGCGGAGCCACAATATTGAGTGTCGATCCCCCCCCAGGCCGATGTCTTGGCCGGCGCCCTCCGTGTCGTCTTGAAGTTGAAGAGAATCGCCCCTCGTGCTCCGTCGAGCGATCATCTTTGCCGAGCAAGCCGATTGAAGGCAGGAAGCCCAGCGCCAAGTCCCCTTTTGTTGCGACATGCAAACGACAAGGGATTATGGGCATCGGGGGGGCGCGGCCTCCTAAACCTTTTAAATCCCCTCAAAAGACACACCAACAAAGCCTTCACACCGTCCTTTGTCTCCACTTGCACACGCCTTTCCTTCCAACTTCTCAGGTCTCGTTCCATCAAAGTATCTCACCGGAAAAGGGGGGGGCGCATCGGCAAATGTTAAACAATTTGCTTTTCTTCAGGAAACCTCCGCGCCAGACAGAAAAGTGAAATAAACATCCAAAGTTCATCTTTCAATCCTCCACGAAGCGTCTCCAGTTGGTCCAAAACGCTGCATCCTTTCGACTGCGCACAGAACTCCTACGCTGGCCTCCCTTCTAGTATTTGTTTTCCAATCCTGAAATGGCCTGGTCCCACCCGACCTCTCGGAACTCCGTGCCCGGAGCCTGAGATCCGCGGACCGGACACGATGAGATCTCTATTGTGGAATTCTCGTGGGCTTTCAACAGAGGTCTTGTGAGATTTGTGGAAGTCTCGCTCCATTTCGCGGAAGTCTGGAAAGATTTTATAACGAGATTTGAGGAAGTCGCATGGCATTAGATGAGATTTAGCCCACGCCTGACACGATTTGAGGAGTTCTCACAAGAACGGCGGAAGTTGATTTTGCCAAAGGCCTCTGAAATTCGATTTGGAGGAAGCTGTGTTTGATTTTGGGAGAGTCTTGCGTGATTTGTGGAAGTGCTTTTTTGTTGTTGTTTTTTTTAAAAATAATATTTGGAGGAATCAACATCCTACCTGGTTCGGTGAAAGTCTTGTGAGATTTCAAAAAGTCTCATGTGAGTTAGCCTGGTAACATTTGAGGTGCTATGCGATTTTGAGGAAGTGTTGCCTGAGTTTGCATTTTGCAGAACTCGCATGAGATTTGATGAAATGAAAGTCTTGCAAAGGAAGATTGATGATACAAGTCTCATGATATTTAGTCCAAGTCTTATGAGATTTGAAGATGTCCGGTCTTATTTAGCTGGAGCCGGATGCACGGCCCCCCAGTGTATGAAAATGCCCAAATAAGGACGGCGCTAATGTAGCTCCTGAGCGCCCCCTCTGGCGAGCGTTTGTCACGCTTTTCAGCCTCAGAGGACAATCGGCGCGTCTCATTGCGCTTCAGTCTCGATCTTGCGGAAAGGGCTCGCGCACATTCCAAGTCATCATCACGGACATGGAAGGGGAGGGGTTGGGGGTCCGCGGCGGGGCGGGCGCGCTTTTTCAAAATGGCTCCGAGGTGACCAGCGCTCATCTATTTATTTTTATTGGGCTTTTGCGCGCCAGCCACAAACTTGATTTATTCCCGTGTCCTTTTAGGGGGCCGAGACCCAGACGCTCCGGAATGAAGTGGAGCGCTGCGAAGAATTCCAAATGCACTTTTAATACAACGTACACACCAAGCCCCTCCCCCTCCCCCACCTATTGACGTTTAGCTGCTGATCCGTCTTTTTTATTTCTGTCATTTCTGGCATCGCCGGACTCGCTCGCTGTATTTGTGAGTCTGTGTGTGTGTGTGTGTGTGTGTGTGTCCATGGCAACATTTATTTCCTCTCATCGTCTGTTGGGAGCAAGAAAGGAGATGAGGAGGGGCTGGGGGTGCAGCGTATAATGGTAATCTTTTTTTTTTTTTTTTTTTTGAGTGCTCCCAGGATCTGAAGTGGCTGTTGCAGAGGACTTTTAGATTGATCTCACACAAACACACACACACACACACACACACATATACATGCACGCTGCATACTCCACTCATCCCCTTCTCTCTCCACGCGTGTCGAGTTTGATTCACGGTCCAAATATGCCAATAAAAACATCAACACAATTTCCTTCTTCTCCGAACGCAGGCCGCCCGCCCAGTTGTAAAAAGTCTTTGAATGATGTCACATGATCAAGGGCTTCAATCTCATGAAAACAACGACGATATCAAAAAAAAAGGCCGTCGGCCCTCCATCCATCCGTTATTTGAACAGCTTATCCGGAATCTCGTAACGGGCCCCCAGCTGGGGGCCCTATCCCAGCTGATTTCTGGTCCCCAGTCAGTCGCAGGGCACTTACAGAGAAAAACGAGCATTCGCACCCGCCTCGTCACTTGAGTGCGAAGCGATCGCACATTGCCCGCGACGCCATCAGCGGCTACCTTCAGAGTTAAAGATCCTTAAAAGCTGTCAAATGACACAGTGCTCTCCGTTTACAACGACGGGCTTCCAGTTGAGGTTAACTGGCATATTAAATCCAAAACAAAAAGAACAAAGTGATCCCGATTGAAAACAAGTGTATGTTGCTAAGATACTGATATTTGAAGAGCGAAGCACAGTACCCATACTGCCCCCGGTGGCCACACCAGAAAAAGCCGCAATGAATTCATTAGGCTGCACAAACGGTTTTATTCGTCACATTCTGTTGGGATCGATCTGTTGATGTTTTTAGAAGGTGCATTATTATAGTGTGCTATTTTTCGCATTAAATAGCACAAGACAACATTTCGTTCATCACACCACGTTACGAAGATTTTTTAGGTTTTATCATTGACTAGATTTGTGTTTTTTTCCGCCCTCAAAAAATAAACGGCCGTCGCGCCCGACGCGATGCTTCCGAAGCGGCGTTCTGCCACTGCCGTTACTATCTGTTGTACCGTATCCATTTTTGAAATCCATAAAAAAGATGGGGGAAAAAAATGGGGCTATATTTTACGGTCACATTCATTTGAATGGAACCGGCGCATTATGTATGCTGCTTGCTTCTATTTTTTTTTACTATTTCAGCCAGAGTTACGCATGAAATTATAAATATGGTGACATGTTGTTGTAAAATAGAATGTTTACTGAATATACTGTATTTCTTCTACTTGGCGACTGTGTTGTAAATTGCAATATTGCCACACCGTGCAACTAACTGCGTTTCATATTTTCAATTGCTCCAAAAACATTGGTCAATATTGGTGGGCCACGAGGAATATCGTGTGGGAGTGTCAAGTTTAGTGATTCATTTAGTCCCAAATGTGTTACCTGCTCTCAATTTTCATGTCTTAGTGTGTCCCCCAATTTATTTATTTTTTCTCATAATTGTAGTCCAAATTTTTTCCAATGGGACTTTTGGCTCCCAAATTTCCCAACTACATTTCTATGTTAATCAGCATGTATTGTACTGTATTGTATTGTATTGTTTTAGTGCAATGTTTCACATCTACACACTTTTGGTCCAAAATGTACCCTGCTTTCCAAAATTTTGGTCCAAACTTTCCACGGATGTCCATATTTTGGGGCCAACCATGTCAAATGTTTTGGGCAATATTTCTCCCACTTTGTAGTGTATATTCATTCGGTAAATGTCACAAAATGTCGACATTTTTATTTGATAAACAGTACTATCACTGTATACTGAAAATGTATATTTTTCCAAAACAGTCCCATTTTACAGTCCAAACTGTGACCCTTCGTGCTCTTGATGTGGATTATTAACAACAACAAAATATTTGTGCGCTTCTCTCTTCAGGCCCCTCGAGTCAGCGCTGAGGTTCTTTGATCCATTCAAAATCCACACAGTTGAGAAAACCGACTGAACATTGCAATCTGACTGCCCGATGAGAATAACGGAGCCCAATCCTCCCCGCCGAAATTGGAAATTGTCTTAAATAAGATCTGGGGTGGAAAAGAATCATCTCTTCAAATTCCGACGTCGACTGTTAAATACGCCGCTGCGCCATAATGCGGTTCAAAGCAGGCAGCAAATACTTGAGTGCGGTGTCGGTTGCAGGGCGCCACCCTCACCGTGGGCTGCATTTCTAACAGGCTGACCACTAATTGACATTTTCATTCTCAGCATATTTATGGTCCTATTTCCTGTGGGTGATAATGACCATTTCCCCAGCGCTGTCCTAATGGACATGAAAGAATGCAGGAATCCTGTTTAATTATGCCGGAGGGGGCAGGGGGCGCGCGGGGGGTGGGGCGGAACTGCCTTTTCACGCTCTGTGGCCAAGGGTAAACCGTATTGAGCAATCAACTACTTTTATTTGTAGCTTTTGTTGGGTACTGCGTACGTTATGAAAACAGATGTTTGAAATTGCGGAAACAATGAACGCCGCGTTCTGATCAAGTGTTTGAAAAGCCTCTGCCACCTTTTTTGGATCGCCTTGCTTGTTTTGCATCAACTGCACCGAAATTGGGTGAGAGGGACAAAATCGACCCAACGATATTCCTTAGTAAGTGCCGTAATGAAGAAGAAGAAGAAAAACCTTTATTAGTCTCACAATGGAGAAATTCCAGATTCACAGCAGCAAAGTTATGAAAGGAAGAAGTAGAACAACAAAATATAGGAGCTGCTGGAAAGGCAGCCACTCTCGCGGCGCCATTTTGAAGTCAAAAATAACAAAAATAACACAAGACAACACATAGGACAGAGACAGTCGTGCAATCTTCACCACTTTTCTGCATACACTTTGTTGTCTGAAACAGTTCTAGATGAAAGAGGAGAGGATCAAAGTGTCCTTTCTCCAGTGGATCAGAGACGTCATGCTGAAAATGTGCACACGTCTGCTACAAGCAAAGTTTTGAAAGCAAACACGAAGCTGTAGCATCCATTGACGAAAAGAGATGAGTTCACTTCTCCTGTCCCACGTAATCCGCTTCAAACTCCAAGCCGCGACTCCCAGCTCCAAATCCGCATCGGCACTCCGCGCCAACGCTCCTTTCTTCTCATCGTCGGCTCCTCAAGACCTCCATCCATCCAGCCGCAGACCGTTCAACAGCTCACCGATCTCTCCGCTGAACAAAGCGGGGCTGTGAAAAATGCTGCCCATTACAGGCGCAAGACACAAGCGCCCCGGGACTGGAGGCGGACTAAGCCCGTGTGAAGGTAGTGGCGGCTCGTTGCTGCAATGCTTTTCTGAAAAGACGTTTTGACCCCAAGCCTGTCCCAATTTGTACCTTATAAGTTGCCTATTTCTCTATGTTTTCAAAAACCAGCAACTGATTTCCCTAAGCTAGCCTGTGCCCATACGTTTGGGTTCTAAAGTCTCCTCTCTGACTTAAAACGTGTCTACGTTTCCATATTTTTAGTTCAATATTGATGCCGGTTGCCAGATTTTGCTTCGGACATTTTCTATTGCTCCAAAAGGTGATTTGAAATTGGACCGGCAAATTGCTGCCGCTGTCCAATCTTTTCATCTTCGGCAGCTGGCTCAAGTCAAGCCACTCGTTTTTTTTTTTTACTATCACTCATTCATGCTTTCGTCACATCTCGGCTGAATTTGTGTAATGCACTTGATTTTGGAGTCAGCCACTCCTCCATGAAGCGCCTCCAGTTGGTCCAGAATGGTGCAGTTGGTCCAGAGAGACTCCCTGCTACACAGCCGGGCTTTGCATCGTGTGTGTGTGTGTGTGTGTGTGTGTGTGTGTGTGTCAGACACCCACTCGGACACGGGTAATGGAGACATGAGCGCTGCTGCTGAGCCGTTAACGCTGACACTCATCCTCTGGCGCAGCAGCGTACCAGATTAGATTAGCATCATCGCTCGCTTTTGCAGATAGAGGCAAGCTCAAGGGAACACTTTACTCGTCACTGTGTGGCATTTTTCGCGCAGAGAGACTGCAAAAGTCAGACTGCAAACTGTGGGAATACTACAGATTTGCCGGTGTCTTTCACACAGACCAGAGTGAAGCGGGATGTTTCCATGTTCGTGCATCGCCTCGCACATAAAAGTGACACTTCACAGATGGAACGATCCTTTTGCACAGAACCCTGAAAAAAACAGGATATTGCCATGTCTGTGTGGCCCATTTCACAGAGAAATCCTGAAAGATTGATACGTCCCAAATGAAAACAGTGGAACGGGAATTGGTCAGACTCTGCTTTTCACGGAACTCAACAAACTGGAATCTATTTGTCGCTGTGTCGACTCTCACAGGTCCTGCAAAATGTCTTTAACGCATAAAGCAGCACAATGGGATGTTGCTCGAGGTCCTGATTATTTGAGCAATCAGAGATGAACTCGTAGAGCCAAAATCTCCTTCCGTCCTATCACACACAACCCAGCAAAACGGGATATTCCACTGACTGCAGACATTTTTCACACAGAACCCAGCCAAGCCAACCAGGATATTGCTGTGACCGCCACTCAAATCGATTCATCAAAACTCAGTCCAGCCGGCATTTACCCGCTGCCTCTGTCTCAGGATCCCGTGAAGTTGGATGTTACCTTGTCGGTGTCGCCTTTTTTCAATCCCGGCCGTCTCGCACACGAAACCCGGTGAAACAGTAGTAGTGCCAGTACTGCATGTGCAAAGATCAAAGGGGGAGTAAGACGTTTTTTGTATTTGCTTTCATGGAGAGGTCCTGGAAAACCCGGTACATTTCGTCATCCCTGCCTTTGACACAAAACACAGCAAAGCAGGGTATTTTTGTTGTATCGTTGCAGTTATGTAGCCTCATTCACACGGACATCCTGCAAAGATGGTACCAGTCAGCACACGGTGAGTACGCATGTGTCCTCTTTTGTGCAGGGATCCGGCAAAACACGGAAAAATAAATATTTTTGTTTTCAGCCTCTGCCTTTCACACTGCACCCAGCAAAACCGACTAGTGATGTGTCTTGATACCCTCATTCACACAGAGATCATTTGAAACCGGCACGTCAGATGTCAAAAAATAAATCTTTTTTTTTCCACCACCTACCTTTCACACAGAACCCAGTGAAGCGGGATATTTTGCTGTTCACAGCAACGTAGCTGAACTTGAAAAGTGTTTCCTGCTTTTTTTTTTCCCCCTTGACATTTTTGTTGGAAAATGTGCCAAACCAAATGAATTGCCACGCGATTAGAAACAGTCAAGCATGACTTTGAGCGACATCTTTTGAAATGTAAAAACATTTTTGGTTGTTTTTTTTTTTACTCCTGCGTGTCCATAGCATAACGAGTGTGTCTCTCCCGTATTCAGTGTGCATTAATAAAGGCTGACTGCTTATTACCATGCGTGGCCGTACAGTGAATAATTTTCAAATAATTAAGCGCAGGATAAACAAAACATAAATTTCGGTTGTGGGGGGGGTGGGTTGCATTTATTTGGACGCGCGCTCAAATATGCGGTGCGCACGTTGTTTTAATTAAAAGATAAATCTGCGTGACACGCCGCTTCCCAGTTAATTATTCAGCGCCGTACAATAAAAACAAAAAGCCATTAAATATGCCACACACTCTATTTCTCCATTAACAGTAAAAAGCGCTCATCCTGGGGACGACATTTCACATCCGCACTGCTTTTGCTTCTTCTTTTATTCCTTATTTCGCTTTTTTTTTTTTTTCTTCAGGCCCCCAAACGCACATTTGTGTGCTTTGCGGCTCCGACTCGCCCTCCTCGGCGCATTTAAAAGTTTACAGCGCAGGAGGAATTTCAGAGAAAGTTTTCCTCCACTTCTCCCGTTGCTTCGCATCATTCCTTTTAAAATGAATGGTGATGACCCCCCAAAAAAATCCAAAACAAATTAAAAAAAAAAAAACTCTTCATGGCAGGTCCTCCTGGTGTGTGCAACTTGGCCACCGGGGGGCAGTGTAATAAAGTCATGCAGACAGAAATGAAGAAGAGTTTCACCAGCCATGGAAGTGGAAATAAAGATGGATTGTAATCATGGAAGTGACTTCATAAGCTGCTGTAACAATGAAACGAGCTCAACAGCTGATTATAAAAAGAGCTTGAAAAAGAAAAAAAAATCTGGTGAACGATATCTTATTCTTTCTTTCGGTAGCTTCAGTGCTTATATTGTGACGCAATGCTGCAAAACAGCTGCTCTACTTTTTTTCATTCATTCATCTTCCTAACCGCTTGATCCTCACTAGGGTCGCGGGGGGTGCTGGAGCCTATCCCAGCTGTCTTCGGGCAGTAGGCGGGGGACACCCTGAACCGGTTGCCAGCCAATCGCAGGGCACACAGAGACAAACAACCATCCACGCTCACACTCACACCTGGGGACAATTTAGAGTGTTCAATCAGCCTGCCACGCATGTTTTTGGAATGTTGTAGGAAACCGGAGAAAACCTACGCAGGGCCGGGGAGAACATGCAAACTCCACACAGGGAGGCCGGAGCTGGAATCGAACCCGGTACCTCTGCACTGTGAAGCCCACGTGCTAACCACTGGACTACCGGGCCGCGCTCTACTTTTTATTTTTTTTTAATTTATAACTTTTTTTTTTTAATGACAGTCAGGACATGAACATAGTTGTCATCTTTTTGCCTCCAAACTCCACCATAATTTTAAATGAAGCCAACAAAATGTGCTTTCACTGCAGACTTTCAGGGCGTACACCAATGTACGAATGACACCACTTGGGATATACAGTATATATTTGGGGGGTGGGGGGGGGGGTTCTTCTTCTTCTTCCTACCCACAATCTTGCTGTAAATGTCCCCAGTGTGGGACAAATAAAGGATATCTTAACTTTTCAACATAGGGTACCAAAATAAGACCAGATGTTTCTTTGACCAACAACGAGAAGGCCAACCCCGGTCGTCACCCATGAAGCGATCTGCCGTGCACACACACCCACTGAGAATTGGTTAGCGCGTCCAATTGCACTTTACCGGCAACCGTTGTTGCACTCAAGTCTCATTAGCATCAGGAGCGCTACAATGCTAGTCGCGGGTCAGCAGGTAAAGTGGCGGGCATTAAGCGAGAGCCATCTCCACGCGTCGGGCCGAGGCAGTCGGCGTTTTCTGCCTCTGTTGCGCACCTCGGCCTCGCGGCGCTACATTGTCAAACTAAAAAGGGACGACTTTTTTGGGCGTTGTGTTTGTAGGCTTTTGGACGTTCCGCCCGAGTGAACGTACAGATAAACCAGTCGGTCGGCGCGCAAATAAAAGGCAGATTATTTTCCATTAATTTCACACTCGCTTCCATTGATGTTAAGTCCGACAGGCGCAGGATTTCATCGCGTTTTACGCCAGAGCGCCAGCGGGTTACGAGCGCGCCGCGCTTCCTTGGTGTTTGTTTGGGGATGAAGAAACGCAATCAAGGCGGCTTTCCTCGCGTATAAATGCTCAAGTATAAAGACGGTGGGGAAAAAAAAGTTGCTTAAAGTTGAGTTCCTGAAATAGACGCCAGATTCTCTTTTGTTTGGGATTAAAGCCGTGGCCTAGTTAAACTTTCTACCACCTGATGCTTTATTTTCTTCCTCTGTGTGTGAACACACAGCCGTTACTGGTCCCAGTGACTTTCCCTTCTCTCGCCATCTCCTCTTCTATCGGGCGGCGACTTGTGCCTCTCCATCTTTCACAAAGGAGGTTTTGCCGCAATCAAAAAGACGGCCATCTCACCTTTCCCGTGAAATCGCAGCCGCTCGTTATCTCATTTCTACTCCTGACATGATTGCCGCAAATATGACACGGGCTGTCTTAAGCACCAAAAAAAAAAAACAAAGAACTGTTGCTCACCTGGGCTTACTGGCCTCCCGGGAATGAGCACGAGCACCAACGCCGTGGAAAAGGGCCATCAGATGTCTTTGGACATTTGCATGCATTGTCCTGATCTCGTTCGTTTGGTATTGTGCTGCCCCCTGCTGTTTGTGTGTGTGTTTGCGCGTGTGTTCTTATTTCCTCTTCGCTTTCTATTTCTGCTGATTGTCCTCTCCCGACTATTTGCATCTGACTTTCTGTCTCCTTCCGTGTTGTATCCAAAAGCAGCATTATTCTTATTATTATTGTTATTGTTGGCGCGATTATCAGCACGCAATGATGGCGGGTGAGAGCCTGGCCGAGAGCCTTGGAGAAGAAAGAGCAAAGAAAAGACAGAAAGAAAGAAAGAAAGAAAGCGCTCTTGTTTTCACGAGTGTGGCATTATCTGAGCTGGTTAATTAACCCCCTAAGGCCCCCTACATGGAGATCATAGGGAGGCAAGCGAGTGTGAGAGTGTGGGTGTGTGTGTGAGATCACAATGAAGGGTTATCGAGGACGCAGGCGTACGTTTGTTTGCGTTTGACTGAGGCGTCTACATCATCTTTTTTTTTCAGATTAAAAAAAATGAGTACAAAATCTAGTCACATCGTCTCGAAAAGATTCCAAAGTTACAGTGAGCCCGTATCGCCCACTTGAAGTATTTGCAAAATGAAAACAAATGTCAGTTGACAGAGAAGAAGAGTGTCGTCGACAAGATGGCGACAAATCAAGCCATTCTTGTGGGCGTGTCAGCTGAATGGGCGGAACCACGCCCCGCTCAGCTGTCAACTGTCAATCAAATACAACTGCCGACCTGGAAAAATGGATGCCACTTTGTCGAGCGTCTCCCTTATGCTTACATTTTACTGCATGCCTGAGCTCCAAAAATGCATCCGAGCTATCAAGTATGATTCAAGAAATAATAATCATGACACGAAAACCACCATTTTAACGGCACCTAAAAACAATCCGGAAATGGCGAAAAACGGTTTCACGCTACCTCTCAAACATCTTGGTATTCATTCATTTCTGTTTTCACACGGGCTAAATATGCTTCACTTTGTGCACGCTGAGTGTATATGCTAAAAATAGACGAGTGTGTGTGTGCGTGTGTGTGTGAAAGGAAGTATAGTTCGGTGTCAACAGATGGCGATGTTGGCATCAAAAGACTTTTAAAGACGTGTAAGCAATGAATTGTGCCAACCCATCTGCCCACTACTTATTAATTGATATGCATTTTTATTCAACACACACATGCACTGTCACATTGTCCACCAATCAGCTTCTTCTTCCTCAAGTATCAGCCAATCGTGGCTATGTGCGTCGTAGAGTTGGACATGTTTTCAGGAAGAATTATGCCATCGATCCTTTTATAGTTTTGATCCGTTTGCAATGCGTGACTTCTTTTTACACTTGTTTGACACGCGAGAGTAACGTTTCATAGGTGGGGTTCGGGTCGGGGTTTGAAACTAAGCGTGGGTTTTCGAATTAGGCAGAATTTGAGTTTGGGACATTCGATGATCGTTTGATTTTTGTGTCTTGGTGTCAACATCGTGCCCAGGTCACATAGGGACTCAAAACAACAGACAAAAACAAGCAACTCTCTTGGCACTTTCTTACACGCCAAATCAACATTTTGTCGACTTGTTTTTCTCAGCTTTTGTAACCCTCCTGAACACAAGGCACACACGTACGCACACACACACACACTCACACACACACACACACACACACAAACACACACACACACGGGAGAAACAGGAGAGTCCACCTCGTCCTCCCAAATAAGTTCCATTCATCACTGGCTGCACTCTAATGTAACTAATACTTTACAATTAGAGCAGACACTACACGCGCACACACATGCCATCCATCTCCCTTACCACACGCATGCTCGCACTCACACACATGCACGCGCACGCGGGAAATAGAGAATGCACTTGGTCAAACATTGCAGGAGGTTTTTGGAAACGCGTCTGAAAGGTAGAAGGCTTTCAAAATACCGTGAAATGAAAAAAAATTAATCTTTAATTCTGCATTCGGAGCTTTTTTAAATTTTTAATTTTATTTTTCGATGTTGATTTTGCTTGAAAATGCTTACGTTTGGGTTGTGGATGGGCATCAGTCAAACACCATCATGACTCGTGTCATTAATAAACCAAACAAAAGTGATCGCACCCATTCTTACTTTATTATTTATTAAAAGCTAAGGCTACAAATCTAGTGCAAAAATTATTGAACGCGTGCGGGGTTTCTATTTTGCTTCGTCACTTAGCTATCATTAAATTGTTCAAGGACAATTTGAGGTTGAAACAGGCTTGATTTTATTTTTATTTTTACGGTAACTTTCAAAGATTTCAAAAAATGTCCTCTCAAGCCTGGATTGAAACAAATGCTCAGATGTATAAATTGTGCCATATTTTTACTTATTCAACACTAAATGTCAAATCATCCATGTTAAAAAAAAATCCAATGAAAATAAGCAAAAAAATCTGCAACGTGTGTTAGATGGATGAAAAAAAAGGTGTATCGCTTCGTCATATAGACGGTGTAGTGTACAATTTTATGAAATGATTCGTTCTTGAATATTTGCTGCGTTACTCGGGGCAAAGGGACAAACAAAATGAGGAATGTCGGTCGATTGTTTGGTGTGTAGCGCCATCTTGTGAACTATAGGAGAACCGCAGCGTGCCTCCCTCATGAGACAAAATGAAGCCCATCGGCCGTGACGTCACGCCAACAGAGTACGGTGCCAAAGAGCTGCTGGCACCACAAACGACGACGTGTGGTTCGAATTATGAATTATTATTAAGGTGGCCCGCGACCCTAGTGAGGATCAAGATCGGAAGATGAATTTATGAATGAATATTAAGGTGGCTTGAATTATGATTCTAGTCCCGTAATGCAACTCGTGCTACCACCCCGGAAACAAAATAATTGTAAGTTGAGGGCTTCGTTGTTTTTCAGACAGGTGACAGATGGAGAGATGGAATCCTTTAATGCAGTTTATTAAAAAGGAGAACGAAAAAGAAAAAATAACGTCTTCACCTCCGAACGGATGAACGAGAACGCACCCCCTTTCAGTCACAAAAACAATTCCTGCTTCTTTAGCCAATCAGACGCAGCAACATAAGAATGTTTCAGAAAGTATTAAACTAAATATAATTTAAGTAACTAGCGTAATATAATGTAATGCTGAAATATAAAATGACAATAATTGATCATTTAACATAAGCTTTCATAATAATAACAACTATTTAAATAGTTTTTGTCACGACTCTCTACTCAGAGACTGAGATTTTAAAGTGACAGTGAATTTCCAAGACGACTAGATTCCTCATCATCATCTTGGTAGAGTTTTCTGTTTAGTTTTTTGTTTTTTTTTGGGGGGGGGGTTCCCTCGAGCTCAACTGCTGGTTGTTGATTGTGTCACATCACCACAAAGACACAGTGATCCTATCAAACGCATTTGATGACGACATAAGGCCGGCAGACGGAGACCGATCTTCAACAACTGAGATGAACACCTTCAACGAAAACGAGTTTGAAACGAAGTTTGACTCTCATGAACTCTCAGACGCCCTCCTGACCGTCGCGTTTTGAGTCCGAGACGGTGAACGTCGTTCGCCGTAAGGCCACAAAGAGACGACGTTTGGCCTCTCATCTGAGAAGGCTTCATCACTTGATGCAACAACCCTCCCCGAGGACGATTTCCACTCCAATTGGGAGCAACTGGTATCATTCTTTTGGGATGCAAAACGACAATCATTAAAATGTGATGAATGGTTGGGTGGGAAAGAAACCCCATCCCGTTGCAAATAGCCCTCAGCTGGCCAAAAGAGAAATGCGTCTGGACGTGTGTCTCCTTTCACCTTCACGCAAAAGGCCTCGCTCGCTTCTCTGTCACATCATCGGCCTTGTCCTGCATGATTATCGCCAGATCCTTGTCCTCTGAATGTATTTGCCGGATAAAAAAAAAAAACTCAAGTCGCGAGTAACTCTTGAGTCACTTCTCAATGACTATTTTTCATCAGCGCATGATCCACAACAGCAATGTGACAATTTCGACATTGCCCCAAATGATCACTTTGAGTAAAACAACAATCATGTCCATCGTTACGACTTTCGACATTCTGGATGGAGCACTCGTGAAACGTACACAACCGCTTACGCGGGCGCACGAGGCATTTTCTCAAGAATATCAAAAATATTCGGGAGACAGATGACTGCGCATGAGACAGATTTTATTCTGTTTATTTGTCGTCTGTGAAGTCAACTGATTGAAAGAGAGTCGAGCGGTCAAATTAATGTTCATTCTTAAAATGATTCAAGTTTACTGTATGTTGCATTCAAAGTACCCGGACAGTGAAAATGTAACTGTAAAAAAAAGTGACTTTTGAGTCGTGAACACGAGCAGCAAAACACAAATTGTATTTGGGGGGGGGGGGGGGGGTATTTTCAGTTGGTGCAGCTGCTCGTGAACACAAGACAACCAAGCAGGGATGTACATGCGCATGGCCCAGTCCAGGAGGGGGCCTTTCTTCAGGGTCAATTGCTTTCTCGGAGGCGTCTCATCTTGGTCATGAAGTCGTTGACGCACTTCACGTTGAGCGCGTTGCTCCACGAGCCGCCGCTTTTGAAATGCGAGCCCACGATGAGGCCGCTGGCGCCGAGGTAGCGGTCCACGTTGTCGTGAGTCACGCCGGAACCCACCAGGACCGGGAGACTCACTGCCTGCATTACATCTTGAGCGGGATGACAAAGCACAGGAAGGGAAGCTCGCCTTGTATCAAGTGGACAAAATGGAGGTTTTGTCAAGAGACTGCCTCTGGGCCGTGTTTTTTTTTTTTGGGGGGGGTGTGGGGAACGCCGCGGCCCATCAGCACGCTGTTACGCACCAGTGAGCTCTTTGGGGTCAGCCTGGGCTCCCGTGGACTTTCCGGTCAGGATGAGGCCGTCCGACAGAAAGAACTCTGCGGCTCGGGCCGTCTCGGCCAAGCTCACGTCCGACGTCAGAGCGTGAGAGCTGTGGTCAGAAGTCGCACGCAGTCAGCATTTTCGATTTATTGCTCGGCATTTGTAGAATTAGGGGGAGATTTATTCCTGCTTGTTTTTAGAGGTAAATTGATAGTACACTATTTGTCGTCATTTAAGAGGAATCACCTATGTTTCTTCTTGATGTCGGTGAGGACGAGGATGTCCTCGGCTCCGACGCTCTTGCGGTACCTCAGAAGTTCTCCGGCACAAGCGTTGACCAAACCCTCGTCGGCTACGTGTGAAAACACAAAGCCCTCCGCCCGGATGAAGTGGGCGCCTGACGCCACAAATATGACGACACAGGAGCATGCTGTTACCTCTACGGTCCAACACAATCTTGCTCTCGCGCGCTTGACTGACCACATTGCCATAGAATTCATCGTTTGCCGACTCAATCGAACCCGTATTAACTCGATGGACCGATTGATCGTGCTTGTAAATAACAGCTCAAGTGAGTGACTAGCGCTGAGCCGAGTTTGTCCGGATTTTTCCAGAATTGAGCTAGCGAACGGGATCACCTGATGCAAGAGCGACGGCGAGCGCCTGTCGGTTGGCGGCGGACAGAATCTGTACGCCGACGGGGATGGACGGACAGACATTCCTCACCGCCGCACACACAGATGTCATGCACGCGCTCACCTCGGGACCCGGTGACAGCGAGTACGGGACGTCGTGCATGTTCTCCACTATCACGCCGTCCTACAGAGGCAAAGGAAGAGTTATTGAGAGCAGGTTCACAAGATTGAATGAAAAGATAAAAAAAAAACTGGGATTCCAATACAAACAAAAAGTTGAAACGTAACACAAGCGTGACAAAATGTATACGGTGTATATAAATGTGAGTTCATCACGGGCACCCTTGTGAGGATGAAGCGGTTCAGAAAATGGATGGATGGATCATCTGATGTAAAGGCTGTTCATATGTTCCACTGTTACACGTTCTGCATACCAAGTGGCATGGATTTGTTGAACAGAAGCGTACAGAGGATAGACCCTTGGGGTACTCCGCACGTGATCAGTCCTTCCTCAGAGTGAAGAACACGAATGGACGGATTAGTATTTTGTGAGAGGGAACCTGCAGCTTACCAGTCCTGCGTTGCGGTATACGCTTGCCTCCCAACAGGCTTCCTCAATGATTTGGGACATTTTCAAGCATCCAAGTGGAGAGCCTGTCAAATGTTGGACATCATTTGTTTGCCCATAGGAAATCATGAAAATTGACCATGTTTAGTCCATGTTAGTTCCAGGGTCGCAAAAGGAACTGTGGTATGGTCATGCAATAAACACTATAATGCATATTTATTTCTATGGTCACGCTGAGACATTTCGGTACTTCATGTAATCAATCGGTGTTACCTGGTAAAGCCTTCACGTGGATCATTCCAATAACGACACATTTTAGACGTCCAAAGAGGTCTAACCACTTCATGTTTATCACTGTGTTGTGTGCAGCGGCCAAGGGAGCAAAGAACGGTTTTGTCACGTGGCCGTCTCATAGTTCACAGACGTTTTACTGACACCCAACTAACACGAGGCGCTTATGTTAACTTATAAACTTATGTTATTTTATTTTATTTTTTTCTGTGAGGAGCAGTTTTACTCATCAACGACTCACGGTTCTTAGAGGAGGCTGTTATTGAGAAAATGCGTGTGTTCTATCATTTTGGCTGAAAGTTCCACATACCGGGTACATGTTAATTGTGGGTGCATTGGCGAGAAAAAAATAGTTGTTGATGCAGTCTGAATAATTTCTAACTCTGGCAACAAAGGGGCCAACTTGACGACATATATGACGCTTGCTAAATGGGGGACAGACGCTTCATCTGGCAACCCGCGGCAGAAATTGGCGCTACGGCGGAAAAGCTAACCTCGTCAAATTTGGCTCTGCCGTCGTGAAAGAACCATCGCGCCTGCCGTGGCGACGAGCCACAATCCTCCCCGAGAGTCATCGAGCCGCATCGCCGCGCTTGTCACTCACATAACCGTCGTTTTTGTCTTAAACGGCACTGAAAGTGCACCGACTCGGCGCTTTGTTTACATCTGACAAACTAGCCACGCGGTGCCGGCTACTTCCGCCTCCTTAGCTCCGCCCACGCAGCTGTCACCCGAGCGTCACGCCTCCCTGCTTTAACCGGCCAAAATTCGCACCAAACGCCACTTTAGGAGTTCCTCGCTTCACTCCTCGAAACTTATCCCGAGCCAAAGTGTTCGTTTGCGGCTGTTGAGCGACCCGGCGGCGCGTTGCGAGGCGGAAGAAGGTCGTCGGGAGGCGGGGAAGAACACGTTTGAGCGCCAAGTTAAATCGCCTCCTCCCCGCTTGACCTGACCGAGGCGCGCCCGCCTGCCGCCCCGCTCATTGCGACCCGCCGCCGGCCTGCTGCCACCACGCTGACGCGGAGCTCCTCCGAGACGACGAAAGCCACCCATCGCCTCCTTCATCGATGCACTGACCGATTGATCCATCGATTCAGTTCATGCTCGACATTGATTGTGACCGCGAGTGAACTTCAAGAGCAGCATCTTGAGGTGAGTACAACGAGCTAATCCGGCTAAGTGTCGGATTTAAGCATTTGAACGAGAAAGAAAGGCCACGATAATAAACTGCAATGCTTTATCGGACTGTTTCTGATCTTTATTTGAGTTGGTTTTGATGTTATTTGTGCAAAATAGTCTGCGATGCAGCTGTGTCGGCCATCATGCTGAATCGAGCCAGATGTCCAAAGTTTGAGAACGAAAATGAACACGTTACCGGGACAAATGTGCACAATCGGGTCATTCCCTGGATAGTTTGACGTGTTTCGTGACACGATGCGGCGTTTGGTGAGCGCATGTGTCGCTTTGGGCTACTTTGGGCAACTCTAAACGTCGCCTGGCTTCTTTCTCGTTTGCCCGCCAGGACGAGTTGGGCTTTGTCAGCTGAGCGTGGGGGGTTGGGAGTGTGCTCGTGTTCTCTCTTAAAACTCCCCCCCAAAATAATTCGAAACCACTTTTCCTCGCAGGTTGACTCCCAAGAAGAATCACCAACCCCGGGACTAGAATGCTGGGAAGTCGGTGAGTGCTCATATGTTGTCGTCTCCCACTCATCGTCAGCGCCAAAGTTTAGCCTCCTCGGCTAGTTAGCTTGCGGCTAAAGCACTTTCGTCTCGTTTGTTGGAGCTCGCCAACGCGCCCCGTTCGCACTTTACTGACAACTTTGTGCCCTTCCGTGTCTATTCCTCTTGTCTTTCAGGGAAGTCACTGATCAAGAAGCCCGGTGTGTTGCTAGCGAGGCGGCCAACGTCAAGACGGCAAGGCCGAGGAAGAGGAAAGCAGATGTTGCCATTGTGAGTGGAGCCCCCTCTGTCTGTCTGTCCGTCTGTCTCTTTCTCTCTCTTAATCTGGAAAAAGACACATTTACACTTAGCGACACTCCAAGCGTGGAGTGTCAAACTGACCCGAATTGATTTGACTGCAGTATTTACAAGATCTGGATGAGGACGAGGCAGAGATGACCAAGAAGAAGCAGCGAGACTGTGAGGTAAAACCTTAAAACTGGAACACGAGTTTCTCGCGTAGAAGAATGCCCAATAAAAGATGGGGGAGAAAACTACTCAACAAATTGATTACGGGCTTTCCAGATCGTCATCATCAGATCATCTGTGCTGTGTGTTACGCATACAGCACATTTGACAATAAAGTTCTATCCAATCCAATCAAGCCCAAATTTGACGACGCACTTCCCATCCCGCTCCCCAAAGTAACATTTCCCACAGAGATCCATTGAATTTAAAATCACCTGGGCACTGGCCTCCCGCCACTGTGATAGTAAGTCAAAAATGGCAGGAACTATGCTCCTAAGATAATGCAAAGTATTTAATCAGATCCAGTAACGTAATACGCATGCCGATGTTAACTTTCCGCAGTCTTGCCATGGACACAAAATGGCTTCCGGGCCAAGTGGGTCCAGAGGCAACACCCGAGCTGGGATGACGGCAATATAAAAGGAGTGAGACGTTTCACACTCACCTTTCCGGCTATTTTGTTTGTTTAGGTCTGAGTGGAGCATTTGAGTAGATCGTCGTTAGCACGTTTCTGAGTTCCACTCAGCCCCGATGAATTCCAGCGACATGACAAGTCGACCATTTTACATAATTGCGGTTGATTGGGGATCAGGGCCGATCATGTGATTTTCAGTTGATCAGTATCGGCTGAAAGTCGTCAAGATTTTCATTTCTCTTCAGTCTTACATATCACCAATTGGCAAAATAATGCAGACTGAGAACAAAGACGAGTGGAATTTGTCATTTTATTTTTTTTGAATTTGAGCTTAACAAGAGAGGCTATAGAAAAAAAAATTTTTGCATCATCATTTAATGCTGCAAAAAGGTTTCCGTTTGCTTTGTTCGAGCTACTGCTGCGGTCAACTCGTATGAAAAGATCTCAAAAAAGACCACTGAGCCAATTTCTTGCGATCGTGACCTCCAAATGTCACATTTCCCCCTTGTGTTGTATCTGTGAAGGCGGCCTGGCGGCGTTCCGAGGAGGCTGCGTACGCAAGTCCCGCGCGCGGGTCCTCCACGCCGGATGGCAAAGACGAGCGCGAGCAGCAGATCACCTTGATCAACGCCGGCTTCCCGCACTACAACCTCGCCAATGTCTTCGCTACGCCCGTACATTGCGCGCCGCTGCCCGCGCTCTGGTCCGTACGCAACGTCGCAGCTGCACTACTGCGCACACACACAAACAAATGCATGTGCAACTTCTTGTAGTCGTCCTTCTGCTGAGCTTTTATGCCGCTAATATTCATTGTTGTGCTTCCTGTACTCTTTTGTGCTATTTTAGTACCATCGTGCTATACTTGACTTCTCACGGCACAACTTTTTTGCTACTTTTAGCAGCACTCCTCCTGTAGTACGACGACTTGTTCCGCCACGAGCGTTACCCCCTATTGTACTTTTTCAAAACCCCGTTGTACCACTTTTGATAGCACGAATGCTATTACTTCTTGTGCCAGTAACTCTTCTCTTTTCATACCATTCGATCCTCAAGCACTAATTCTATGACGCCTAACTCGCATAGAATTACTCTTTGTACTACTGCGTCTTATAGCCTTACAATTTGTACCACTACTATTTCTTACGGCACTACTTAGTTTTCGAACCCCTTGTGCTACTCGTCCTTATATTACTTCTTTTACGACTACTTGTCCCACAACTAGGGCGGCCCGGTAGTCCAGTGGTTAGCACGTTGGCTTCACAGTGCAGAGGTACCGGGTTCGATTCCAGCTCCGGCCTCCCTGTGTGGAGTTTGCATGTTCTACCCCGGGCCTGCGTGGGTTTTCTCCGGGTGCTCCGGTTTCCTCCCACATTCCAAAAATATGCATGGCAGGCTGATTGGATGCTCTAAATCAGGGGTGTCCAAACTTTTTGCCAAGGGGGCCAGATTTTATGTGGTAAAATGTCGGGGGGCCGACCTTGGCTGACATTCTTAACATTGAACAACAATATTGTTCAACACATTTTAGTAAGCCAGTCTGTTTCACATTTCCATTTTTATTTTAATTTCAACAATCTTAAGAATTTCTTTTGGTTCATTTGAAACAGGAATTTGAAATATGACATCAGTCAATATAAACACGGAGTGATGTCTTGTTAACTCGTGAGTGATGCCCTCTAGTTTCTAAATGTTATTACTCATTTAGTGAATGCTATTACTCATTTAGCCACTAGAGGGAAGCAGTACTCTATGAAACATCACTCACCAGTCTACGAGACCTCAGTCAATGCAACACGTGTTCCATTGCGCCCAACCTGCGGGCCAGACGGCACTGATTTTATGACGGGGGCCGAGGGCCAGATGAAATTCGACCGCGGGCCGGATTTGGCCCGCGGGCCGGACTTTGGACATGCTGCTCTAAATTGTCCCTAGGTGTGAGTGTGAGCGTGGATGGTTGTTCGTTTCTGTGTGCCCTGCGATTGGCTGGCAACCGATTCAGGGTGTCCCCCGCCTACTGCCCGGAGACGGCTGGGATGGGCTCCAGCACCCCCCGCGACCCTCGTGAGGATCAAGCGGTACGGAAGATGAATGAATGAATGTCCCACAAATGCTTGTACCATGACTACAAGTTGTCATCCTGCGACTGCCGCTTCTGCCGAGTCATCCTAAGCTGTGTTTTGTCCCGCGCGTTTGCGTTCAGCTGGGCGAGCAAGGACGTGGTGTGGAACAACATGCTGGCCAAGGATAAGACGTACACGCGCAACGTCAACATGATGGCCAAACATCCTCACCTGCAGCCCAAGATGAGAGCCGTGCTTCTCGACTGGCTCATGGAGGTGACCGCGGGCGGGCCGGCTTGTTTCATTGGGCGGGGTGGGGTGGGGTGGGGGGCTTATGTTCCAAACAAAGGCCAAATTCATACAAAGCTATTTTTTCAAGTTTGTCGTCGCTGTGAAGAAATGGGAGACAATCATGTAATGTCACCTGAGGAACCGAGAAGAAGAGCCTTGCTATGACCCCGAGCATGCTTGTTTCATGTTAATTGTCAGTTCGCTCTGAAACGGATCCATAACGCCGAAGGGAGATTTGAACACATATTTTTGGCTAGCTTCATGCTATATTAGCACCGTCAATATCCTCACAGTCAGTAACGGCGGACTTGTTCACTGCGGTACCGTGATAAATTGTCGCTCGATCGCACTGCGAAATGTTTGAAATACTTGACGGCGTTTTTTTTTTTTTTTTACTCTGGAGGTGAGCGAGGTGTACAAGCTTCACCGCGAGACGTACCACCTGGCTCAGGACTACTTTGACCGCTTCATGGCCACGCAGACCAACGTCTTCAAGTCCACGCTGCAGCTCATCGGAATCAGCTGCCTTTTCATCGCAGCCAAAGTCGAAGTAGGCGCCGCATCGTCTCGCGCTCGCAGTGGTCCTTCGGTATTCCGTCCGCTCAGGCCGAGGAACGCGTTACTCTGTCTTTTGACACCAGCCAAAAGTTGCTGCATCCTCAAGCAGTACTTGTAATACTTGTCGTCCTTCCACCGACACACACGACTTCTTTGTCAATTCTGACTTCAAATGTGATTCGTATCAGCCGCTATGATTTGAGGAGTTGTTTTTTTCGCGTCTGGATTGCGCTTGAGGGCTCGTGATGTGAAGATGGCTCCAAGAACTGATCCCCTTTGCCCGGGCAGGAGATGTACCCTCCCAAAGTGCACCAGTTTGCCTACGTGACGGACGAAGCCTGCACCGAGGACGAGATCCTCAGCATGGAGGTCATCATCATGAAGGCGAGTGGCTCGGCCGCCGCGCGTTGCCACGTCTGGGCCCGAGCTTGATGTTTTTTTGTCGTCGCCGCCGCCATCAGGAGCTGAAGTGGAGCCTGAGCCCGCAGACGCCCGTCTCCTGGCTCAACGTCTACATGCAGGTGGCCTACCTCGAGGAGTCGGACCAGCTGCTCATCCCCAAATATCCGCAGGCCACCTTTACGCACATCGCCGAGGTGAGACCTTTCGTTTTTGAATCGGCGTGTTTGATGCGATAGCTGGGTCCAAGCGTCCTTGGACGTGTGGTGCTTAGGGAGTTTTTCGGTGCGTCCGTGCACCGCTACCGGCACATTTATTAGCAAGGTGACTCTTCAGCATCACATTTGAAGGATATTTTCGCCGTTTCAAAACACACAGGACTGCCCGTGTCACTGGCATAGCCTCTGCGTTATAAACTCAAGCCACCCCAATCTGTACTCGGACAGTTGCTAAGAAGGTAGAAGTTCAAAAGCTAGCCCTCTTAGCATTAGCCAATGTTAATTAAAACGAGGCTTCGAAGCTGCCGATACCGATCGTCCATGAGTGTGTGTGATCAGCCGATTTCATTCATTCATTCATTTTCCGAGCCGCTTGATCCTCACTAGGGTCGCGGGGGGTGCTGGAGCCTATCCCAGCTGTCTTCGGGCAGTAGGCGGGGGACACCCTGAATCGGTTGCCAGCCAATCGCAGGGCACACAGAAACGAACAACCATTCGCTCTCACACTCACACCTAGGGACAATTTAGAGTGTTCAATCAGCCTGCCACGCATGTTTTTGGAATGTGGGAGGAAACCGGAGCACCCGGAGAAAACCCACGCAGGCCCGGGGAGAACATGCAGACTCCACACAGGGAGGCCGAAGCTGGAATCGAACCCGGTACCTCTGTACTGTGAAGCCGACGTGCTAACCACTGGACTACCGGGCCGCCCCAGCCGATACCAAACAACTACCATTTTTTTTTTCATCGATTAATCACTTCATTTTTTTTTTCAATTAATCCGATTTAAAAAAAAAACAACATTTGTTAAATTTCTATCCCTTTATTATTCAAAAAAATAGCTTCAAATAGAAGTTGCAGAAAAGGCACACTTTATCATTGAGTCACTGTCATTGAGACTTTTTGTGTGTGTGTGTGTGTGTGTGTGCGTGCGCATTTTGCATGTGCAGCTCCTGGATGTGTGCATGCTCGACATGCGCTGCCTGGAGTTCTCCAACGGCGTCTTGGCCGCCTCGGCCCTCTTCCACTTCTCGTCTCTGGAGCTGGTGGAGAACGTGTCGGGTACGTCAAAGCCACCTCATCCTGGCCCCCGCTCCCTGGCTAACCGCCGCCCTTTGGTTTTGGCGTAGCCTTAAAAAGGGCGGAGCTGGAGGAATGCGTGCGGTGGATGGTGCCGTTCGCCGTGGCGCTGCGCGAGTCGGGCGGCTCGCCCATGAAGACCTTCTCCGGCGTGGCTGCCGAAGACGCGCACAACATCCAGACGCATGCCCCCTACCTGACGTGGCTGGTAAGTGCGCCTCCACTCAAGCGGAGCGCTCTGTACGATCCGGCAGCGTGAATAGCAAGCCGACGACACGCGTCTATCGACGCCAGAAATAGTCAGCGGTGATGTTCAGGTGCCATTCAGAGCAGTCCGGATAGCTGCCGCAAATATAAGCGCTGTGTCAAATAAACGCCAGCAATATTGAACGACTGCATTAGGCATGGTGCCATTTAGCATTTTGAGAGTTTTGTTTTCAAAAGTCAGCGTTTCAGTAACCGCTCATACAGCCAACCACCGGTCAGGCTAAGGGGACACAACGCCATTGGTTGTCTACTTAGCGCCCTTCGGACAACATGAGTAGCCCGTGGGTCCGTTGTGAAAATGGCTCTGCAGTGATTGGACGCTGACTTACTAGGAATTAAAACAAGTGGTTCACATGGTGCACGTTTCTCCTGCAGCAAATATTCTGCTGAAAAATAAGATTGCGCTCAATGGGGAAAAATGCTATTTTTGTTTCGCCTAATCCTGAAAAAAATCATTTTAGTTTTAATATTGTGATTCCGCGATCTTTTAAATGAGAGAAAAATAATTCCCTGTAGTACAAATATTATCATTGAAAATGCATAAACAAAAAAAACAGCACAGTTGATCCGGAAAATTCGTAAGAATGGGCTTCTGTTCGGCATATGGGTGATACCTCGGTTGACGCGCCCCGTGTCCTTTTGCGGCTCAGGAGAAGGCGGCGTCTTACCGGGACGCGGACTTGGAGCCTCATCGCGGCTGCCAGGTACCGTCCGGCGTCCTCACGCCGCCTCTTAGCATTGAGAAGACGGACGAACACCCCAAAGAGGCCACCGCCGCGCTACAAGTGCCCCCCAGGATGCGTGCGGCCGAATGGACGCTGGCCCCGTAGAATCTATTTTTTTTTTATGTTGGCTTGGGGAGAATGGAATTTCTCCTTTTTAAGGAATCTTTTGGGACTGGCTGCCACATTTTTTTGTGTTTTTGTGCCAGTCACAGGACATCTTTTATTTAATGCAAGCGTCTTTTTAAGAAAATAAACAAAAAAAAAAAAGGCCAGGGGGGGGCCAACGGACTGTTCCTGGAGTCTGGAAGACTCCGTGCTGCTACACAGACGGGCTTTGTATCGTATGTGTGTGTGGGTGTGTGTGTGTGTGTGTGTGTGTGTCAAATATACAGGAGGGACCATATTCACTTGGCAAACAAAGTAGCTGAGTAGGTCATGCTTCAGAAGCAAAAAGCTGAAAGATGGGCTTTGGGTTGTCTGTGTGACATCAGCAAGTCGCAACAGAGAGAGTGGGAGGTCACCCTCAAGCCCACGATCCTCACCCTTGACGTGAGCGACTCGATTATTTTGATTGTATTTAACAAGAACTTTTAGCTTCCCACCCTGAACGTAACCACCACCCCAAAATGTCTTGGGGACTGTTTTTTTTAATTTTTTATTTTTTTGGGGGGGTGGGGGATGAAATGCTGCTACATATTTTTCATTAAAGATGTTTCTTAAGATGCTTGTGTGGTACTTGCGTTGTGAGCCGCCATCACATGGACTCACGCGTGGGCGTGGCGTCCGATGATGGGTAATTCTGTCTCCCCCTTATGGCCGTCGAATGCATTGCAGACGGAGGATTTGCTTATTTTGCGCACCCGCCACAGGAGTAGTGCTTCCTTCAAATGAAAAGTATTGGAATGTAAGTACAAAATAACGTCGGAATATATCATGTAGCAATAAGAGGTAATCCCAATTATGAATGTGGAAAAAATAATTTCACTTTGAAATGTATTCTCGCAGTAGTCCTCATAAAATAAGAGTCAGGTTTGTGTTAGAAATTAAAAAAAAAACAAGCCCAATATAGCAATGATTATTACATTTTTATTTGTATGTATAAATAATATTCAAAATTTACATTCTGAATTGCACCACCACAGTGTTAATTTAAAAAAAAAACTAAAAGCAACGTTGTGACATGCGGCTTGATCATAAGGACTAAAATTTAAAAAAATACAATTTTAGTGTTGTAATACAAAAATCCGATAATCATTGAATCAAATAGACAGCTATGAATAAGGATACATTTTAAATTACGACTTGATTTTTATACAGAAGATTTGTTGACAGGGAGTCATACCACCTCACTATGATTTAAGACGAATGAATTTATATTCTCAAGTCAAACCTAAAAGCGTATTTGTGACGTGATTGCCTGCTTCCCTCTTTGGCGCGGCACTTGCTCATGTGTGTTTTTTTTTCCTTCTTCCTTCAAGTGTTCAGTGGCGCTGCTACGCATTGTGACTTGGATCAGTCCGACTTTTTTTCCTTCTTGAAAAAGTGATGTTATCCTCTGAAAATCTTGATGTTATTCTGACGATCGTCTCATAAGGGTTTTTTTGTCCCCCTTTTTCTGGATCAGTTCTACTCTTGGAAAAACTGGGAGATTTCCCTCGTGAGATTCTGATATTATTCTTGAAAGATTGCCGGGGAGAGCTGGAAGAAGCAGCTAGGGAGAGGGAAGTCTGGGCTTCCCTGCTAAAGCTGTTGCCCCCGCGATCAAGCGGTAGAAAATGGATGGATAGATTGCTGGGGTTTTTTTTCAGGATCAGTATGGATGAAATTTCTCCATTTTCTGGATGAAGCCCATTCTCATAAGAGGCCGACATTTATTTGACGATTTTACAGTTTTTTTTTTCTTGGAGAAATTAGTCTCCAATTTGCTTTGATTAAAAACGACCGATGCTACTTTTTTCTAACATGCCCAGAGGCTGTTGTATATGGATGAGTTTGTTCTTTATTCTCATGAGATTATTATGGGGTTTTATTATGTGTCTTAACAAAATACGAAGTTCTCATCCTCAAACGTTTTCCTTCTTCACGTTTGGATTTTTTTTTTTTTCTTGATGACGCGGCGTGATCGGAAGTTGCTTGCTGACTGTGACTTTTCACTCAAGTCTCCTTTCTTATTCCTTGGCGCTCATCTTTTTCGGGATGCCTTTGGATTTCTCTTTTGTGTGCCGCTTTGCATACACTCTGCGTGCGTGCGCGTTGTACTTAAAGATGGTAACAAAAGGTGCACGGTGTGTTTTGACAGCCGACGATTTGCCTTGCTCGGATTCAGTAGAAAAGAGCAGATTGGATCTTTCGGGATTGGGATGCATTTATGAAATTCCTGTGTAGATTTTTTTTCCCTCCCCCCACATTCTATACGATTTAGCCGGCAGTTAGACAGAAAGACGTGGATTGTTCCTGCGGGGAAAGGAAGCAAAGGGCGAGCGAGCGTGTTTGCCGAGATAAAAAGCAGCCGGGCGTAATCCTTATTGACGCGGCGGGGAGCGCTTAAGTCGGGCGCTCGTCGTCGCCTCGGCGTCCCGACACCTGCCCGGGGAAGATGTCCTGACAAGATTGCTTTCAAGGCATCAATGAGCCACTCGGAAGCTTCCGGGCGTCTCCTTTGCACGACTTGTGCAACCGGCGCCGGTTAGCATTAGCGCCAGCGCCGTCGTTGAGCAGGAGGCAGGAGGAAAAATGCAACGAGACAAGAATACAAGGCAATTCTCGTGGGATTGCAACTTTTTGCCCATTGACTTGTTGTTTGGGAGAATTCTGACGTGTTATTTCGGTGGGGGGGGGGGGGGGGTCATCTCTCCTCTGTAGACGATTCCACTCGTGGGGTGACGATTCGATTCGATTCGATTGTGGTACCACTCAGTTGGAGAGGGCGTGTTGGAATGTAGTTTTACAAACGTTTGAGTCAATTTAGCACAAATAAAAAAATATGCCATTTCCTTCAAGATCGATTTCTCCAATTAAAAAAGGGTCCGCACTTGAGTCTTTGATAGCAGAAAAGGATTTTCCATTTCAAACCTTTTTTTTTGTTGCACCCTAGAATTATTGAAGTAAACATCCACTTTTGTTTTCTTGAGATACATTTTCCAATAAATTTTACTTTTTTTTTCAATGAATGCCATTTTTTCATGAAGTATGACTGTTTTTAAACATCACAAAGTAAAACTTTTCCCCATTACGTGAATTTTTTTTTGGGGGGGAGGGGGTGGGGGAGGTTCGGGGGCATGGGTGAGTTTTTCAAAAATTGACTGTGTTGCAATGATTTTTTTCGTCTCTCCAAAAGATATTTTCCTTGAATTCATATTCTTGTGATAGTACAACTTTAAGAGCATTATTCATTTATGATTGTATCTGGATGCTTACATTTTATTCAACCCCCCCACACACACACAATAAAAAGTCCAGGATTATTTTAAGGAGATGAAAGACTTTCTTCCGAAAGAAATAGTGTAAACTTGAGTCTCATAACATTGCTACTTTTACCCCCCCCCCCCCCCCCCCCCCACGTAAATAACCTTTCTTCTCAGGGCATTGTTTTCTTCATATGGTAGCCTTACAACCCTTACATGACATAAGTAGTGCCATTGCACTCAAAATCACACCAGCACACTCCGTACCATTGACCCTCCCCCACCCATCGATCAGGGGTGATTGTTGAACCCCCCGCCCCCCATCGCTCCACCAATCAGGCCTGCCCTGCCCGCCTATTATTGTTTTGATGTGCTCTCCTCACTCAGCCTGTTGCCATGGTGCTGGAGATGGCCGTGCTTAATGATGTCTTGGATCATCGCCTGCCTGTCACACCCCCCACCCCCCGCCCCACACACACACACATTTATGTAGCACTGAAAATGGACCACCGCCTAGATACGCCGCTCCCCCACCCCCCCCAATCCATAATATCCAACATTGCTTGAAATGGCGTCAACGCTTCATTGCATGCTGGCTGCCATGTGACCACGTTACCGCGTTAGCATCATGATAAATGTGACTGGGGCATCCACGTGCTAACAATGCTAACGACATTAGCATCGCTGCGTTGATTCTTCTTTGCGCCTGTCTCTTCATGGTGAACTCTAATGACATGTGACTTGAGGGAGATGAAGCGCCCCCCCCACCCCCTCCCTGAACCCCACACCCGCGCGCCCCTCCTCTTCCTTCCCTGTTTTGTAAATATGGATTCCAGACCTCCTTCAGACCATTTATTGCACACGCCACTTTTATTCTTTTTAATTTTTATTTTAAACGCATTATTTTGAACTGTCTAATCGCCCTTGACCTTACTAGCTGCTGCTATACGACCACAAAGGCTCATCATCACGATGCACAGTACGTGGGGGCAACAGATTTTGCAATGTTGTCATCAAACATTCCGTCTTTTTAATTGAATCATTGTTTTTCCCTTCGGTAGGACGGATAGTAATTAGCTTTCCAAATGAGGGGCAAAATGTGCTAGCGTTCAGCTGCTTGCGTAGTCACGTTGAACTGACACGCACAGAAGAGAAAAACAAAACAAACATCCGCTGCCTTTATGCTAACATAGTCTTTTTGCTAGGCTACTAGCTACCGCTATACTGCCGCTTATTGCTAAGTCACCAGCAATACTAGCGCAATGCTACGGGTTCATTCATGTCCTTGTACCCGCTCGTGCGGTTTTCGTTTTCTATCCTCCGAGCTAATTGCTATGCTCCTCGTTCATTGTCTTGGAGCTCTTAGCTTAGTAAGAGCTGTTATTTCTTAGCTCTTAGCTGCTCTGCTAACTACTGCCAAGCTACCAGAAAAGCTCGCGCGATGGCAGCGGCGATACAACTGTTCCTGCTCCTCGCTGGTTAACCGTTGTGAGTAGCGCATTATTTCAAACTAATAGTATTCGATGAGCTATACTACTAAAATACCCCCCAAAAATGTTAATAATAAAAGCTTGTTGTGTGAAATGTAGGTTATGAGCACTTTGTTGCGTCAATGTTGATGAATTAGTCACGCCGGGACCGGTCTTGTTCATCTTCCTGAGAGTGGCAAGTGTCAGGAAATATTTACAAGCGATGTCTTGAATACGCCCGCTATTAATAATTCAATCTGCTTTATTCCCCGCTCATGATTATGCCCGATGAATATTTGATGCGCTCACAAAGACAAAAGGATCAAGTTCAACTTTGACAAAGTCTCTCATCACTTGTGTGCGTGCGTGTTGTGTGCACTTGTGCGCCCGCCTCATCTTCTATTCACAATCCATTTGGGGCGGGACAAAATATTTGCGTACGGTTCGGGGTGGAAAAAAAAAATGTCATGACATTTCTTCATCCGTTTGGGGGTTAGACTGATAAACTATCGGTATCGATGAGACTGAGACAAAACACCAATATGTTATCTCTATTGATTAAGGCTGGGGAAAAAAAATATCGAAATCGATACATGGTATTCCTGTCGTGATTCTATCGATATCTGTTAGGTTATCAGCTGCAAGTCAAAATCCCAACATCAGCGTGTGTCATTGCCCGTATCAATTCGAGGTGGGACAGTCGCACAGAAATTGCTGTAAATAAGATAAGATAAGATAAGATAGCCTTTATTTGTCCCACACTGGGGAAATGCTTCTCTATTGAATTGCAATGAGACAAAATATCAGTAAAATCACCATCAGCGTACATTTGTTTGGGGGTCGGAAAGGGGATCAATATCACCATCGGTATCGGTTCGAGGTTGGACAAAAGGGTTGGTAAAATAGGAAATTGATCGTCTGTCTAATTCCGAAACCGCTTGTGTTTGAGTGCTTCCCCCGTTCCGCTTCCTTTGCTCCTCCCTCGACGTTATGCTGTTGTGCGTTCCGGTCAGCTCGGGCCGGGTCGGCCGTCGCCGAGGGCCCCGCTCATCCTCTTGATTGGGGCCGCTTTCTAAACGGGGGGTGTTTGGAGGGCGCCGAGACTCGGGCTGGCTCATTGTCAACACTGGACGAGCTCGACGATTAGACCCACACTTACACTTACTTCGAGAGATTCAAACGTCTTCGACTTCCATCCGTCTGCGTGTCCAGTAACCGCGACTCCATTTTCATTGAGCGCCCGCTGTTTTAGAGATTTTTGACTGATTCTTCAGTCTTCACAAGTTGACCGTGTTCATTTTTACCAAAAAAAGAAAAAAAAAGTTTTGACTAAAAAACAGAGAAAACAGTCAATTTGATGCCAACATTTATTTACTTTGCTTTGGGCACTCTTCGATTTATAAAACAACAAAATCGGGACCAGTCAAAAATATAGGATGCTTTTAATGGTAAAATAATCTTTTTTTTTTGATACACCAAAAAAAACGGCGCGTAATTGGAGTGGAAGAGGAGTCACATTCTCAGAAATTATTACGTTATTCAGGTTTCTTTGTCTAAAAGTCAAACCGTATGATTGAAAGAAATAGTCATGTTATCACTTGATGAAAGTCGAAAGCAAAATGCATCATTTAGTTCCTCTCTTCTTCAAAAAATTGACTTTGACTTTTTTCTTGACCACAAAAAAAGAATACATGACATCCTTTTCCTCCCAGTTTGTTTTCATATGATTTTTTGGGTTAAAACAACAACAAAAAGAGACTTTCTCACAACATGTTTCCTCTTTGAAAACTACAACCATTCCTGGAAAACTCTACTTTTTGTTTGAAAACGATACGTGATTTTTACATCTTTCATTCAAGCCATTGAGACACTTTTTTGGCGACCGGGGCTCGAGTTGCCGCAGTGGCACGTTGTCGGCAGCAGGGGGTGCTATTGGTTGTTGTTTGCAGCTTGGAGGCCTTTCGGGACGTCCGCTCACCAAACCGAGCGAACGGCCAAAGGAGCCGGTCCAAGCAAACCAAGCAACAGAATCACAAACAAAAGAGGACGCTTTCGTTTTGATTTTTGATCTGGTGATAATATATTTTTTTCATCTTGTGGCATAGCATGTGACAGGAAATGCTCTTTGTGATGTTTTTGTTGTTGTTGTTGTTTTTTTCTTCATGAAGGCATCTCGTGTCTTCCGTGTCTTTGCTACTCTTTTGCACCCTCTGGACGCCCAAAACGCGGCTGTAAAATCAGATTCATTGAGTTATTATTTTTATTCAGCTTCTAATTTCCGTCAGCAATTCAATAACAAAAGTTGGTCCGGTGTCGCGTGGGGTCGGGGGTTCGAATCCGGGATGTGGCCGGGAAAAGAGCAATGTTTCGTGCTGGCGCTGCGGTGAAAGAGCCCACTGACTTTCCGAGGCTGTCGAAGCTTGACCTTTGCGCAGTCAAAAATTGGACAACTCCAGATCTTGATTGTATATGACTTAAGGGCTGGCCGTCGCCATGGAAACTGTCTCCGTCATCGGAAGTGCTAATTGTAGTATAAATTTAATGCCTGGGGCGGGGGTTGGGGGGGGGGGCTTCTTTTTCCACCGCCGGCTGGCCTTCCATGCTCCAAATTCAAAGTACCGGTAGAAGGAAGCCAATGTTGTCCAGTTACCTTCATCGTAAGGAAATGTAACAATGAGCGTTGTTATCATATGAAACCGTGAGGTTGGATTGCATTATTCTAGCTGGATGTCTTGCTTTTTTTTTCTTTTTTTTTTTTTTTTTTTTAATTTGGGTGATTGAACAAAATGAGAACTGATTTCTTGGAAATATAAACAAAGTGCAATGAAAGATGTCACATAGAGTTCACATTTTAAATGTTCTTAAATAAGAAGTGGATCAATTCTAATGTGATCGGAACCACCCCCTTCCAGTACTTTGGACATTTTGACTTTCCCTCAAACTTTTTTTTTTAAACTACAAATATGTCAAATAAGCCTTACTTCTAAATCACCTTTTGTTTTTTTATTTGCCCAAATGCTCGATTGACGGAATAAACCTTTTATCACATAAAGCCAGTCTTAAAGCGGAGACTAATTACCATGATAGTCTTCGAATTAGTTTTGTGACATACGCGTCACATTTTTCTCTTTTTCTGCCCTAAATTATTTGTAAATCATGTAAAATTTGAAACTAAATTGATTATTCAACTAAACTACCGGTAGTTGACATAAAACACACAAATATTAGTCGGTTTGTGTGCATGTGTATGTGTGTGTTTGTGTGTATGTGTGTGTGTGTGTGTGTGTGTGTGTGTGTGTGCGCGCCCGCGCATTTTTTTGGTGTGTGCGTGCGCTTTTCAAGTTGTTGTTGTTTTTCTCCGTGTCCGTCACCGTCAGCCGTCTTTTCAGCCCCCCCCCACCTGCGATCTGGCCCCATCACTACCTGATTCCAAACCATCTTTTTTTTTTGTTATAAGTTGAATGGAAGCAAAGCAGCTCCCCGCCTTGCCTTCCGCTCGCCGACACTAATATATTCTGCAAGGTCAAAGACAAGCGAGATTAAAACGTCTAATCAGTTAATTTGTTTTATTGAGAGGGACTGACTGCCGTGTGATTGGACGAACGGAGAGATAGCGGGCGAGCGAGGGGTGGGCGGGGGGGGGGGGCGAAAGGGGGAGGCCGAGACGGCGAGATGCAGGCGCTCTCCTTTGGACTGATGCGCGTGAACGACGGACGGTATGCACTGATTCTCAAGAATCAAAAGAAAGATTCCAACTCGTCATTTTGGATTGGAAATATGGTGAATCGGTCGTCCGCTCACTCCTTCAATTTGAGAACACGACCTGTCCAGCGTCCGAAAGGCGTAAGAGACTTGATATCCGTCCGTGATTGATCGCGAAAAGAAAAAAAAAGGAGTGTTGTGGATTAAAAGAAAGAAAGCAAGACGCGCTTTGGCCTTGGAAGTAGTTCCTCATTCGAGAGCCACGTTGTTGTCATTTGCCTTTTATTGCCGTATCCATGAGCGCTCGCTTAAGTCTCCATTCAAAACGCCGCCCGGGCAATAAAAACTTTGCCAAGGGAATCTGGCAAGGGCCAGATTCCCCCCCCGCCCCCCCCCCCCCCCCTCGCCGAGGCCACGCGTCGTCAGCGTCGCCGCAAATCTTCTCTCGTTGACATGCTCAATCTTCTCCTTAAGCCGGAAAACATTTTGATGAGGCGGCTGCCAAAAGAGCTGATGACACGTCAGGCCTTGCCCCCGCCGTACACGCGTGTGCGGAAAGTAGGGCGTCGCCCGGGCGTGATGGACTGCTTCCCCATTGGACGAACAGGTGTCGTTAAGGACAAAGTCATTAGACGTCCAGATGTTACGTCAAGACGAACGATGGCCCGAAAACTTCGAGGGGGGGGGGTTTCTTCTCCCCCGCCTTGACCTCTCGGGTTCAATGAGAGAAACGTCCCCGCGGGCACGAACGCGCAAACAAACGGCGCGGCTGGCATATTAGCGTAGCGGCGAGGTTAAATGAAGAAGGGCCGGCGGGTCGTTCGCGGGCTAACGAGTTAGCAGCCGCGCTCATCCCGCCGCGGGCCGGCCGGCGCGCTAACAACCGCCGCAAAAGGCCAAAAAAGCAACTTTGCAACGAGGAGGGCGACTTGGCCGACCTCACTCGCACACTCTTTAAGTCTTTGCGTGCGGAAAGGCAAATATTGATTTCCCTCCCTGGCGCCCCCGACCGCCCGAAAAGAAGTTGGACAATTTAAACAAACAAAGTCAAGGCGTTTTCCCAGGCTTGTCAAGATCGCAACATTTTGGGCTTGACGTGTGCGTTTCCGTACTTTTCAAGACATTTTCAAATCGAACCAGAAGAAAAAAGTTTTTTTTTTGGGGGGGGGGGGTGCCGACCAACCAGAGTCGGTCGGCAAAGACCAGCTCCAGGAAGACAATCTGTTCCCGACATAAGTTGGACTTTTCCACCAGAAACTTTCTTTTCATTTTCAAAAAAAGTTGCTTTGGGAGAGACGAGTTGCACAAGAAACGTCTAAAAGTCGTATAGTTGTACGTTTTTTGTCGGAAAAAAATAATCCCAAGAAAATTTTCTTTTCCAGAATCAAAGACACATCTTATCCCCTGAAAAAGTTCATTTTCAGAATTTGGGGTTACAACCAAAAAGATTGGTTTTCTTTCTAGAAACAAAGACATATTTTAGCCCCCGCCCCCCACCCCTAAAAACAATGAGTATCATGACCCCCAAAAAAGTTGCACATTTCGGAAAACAGTTATTTCGAAAGTTAGATGTCCATGAAATGGTTCTGAAGTCTCCATTTTCAGGACCCCCCCACCCCCAAAAAAAACGTGACATTTCCCCAAATGGCATCTGAAAAAGTTTTTCCTTTTGAGAAGAACTAAGTAGTGCGAAAAACATTCTGGACCAAAGGGAGAAGGCAAGGTGTCATTAATCTTTCCATGAAGATAATTTCCCCAAAGTTGCTCGAAAAAGTGTTTCGAAAAGTTCGGATGTTTCAGAAAAAGTCTCACGACAATCCAGTCGCACGTTGACAAGCAAAGCTCGGATAGAATTGCGGGAAAAACTTTGTCGTTCCTCTTTAACGAGACAAAGTGTCCCGTTTCTGCCAAAGAGAGTCTTTTGGATTTTGGATTTTCAGGAAGTTGAGTCGAGATCGATGAGCGGCGAAGCCCCCCCATGTCCCCGCCCCCGCCCCCTGGGGTCTGTCGGAGTGTCCTATTTACTCTCCTCCAGCTGTCAATCAACCCAGGAAAGGATTTGCTTGTTGCGAATGCCACACACACACACACACACACACACACACACACACACAGACGGCGAGACGGTCTCCTCTGCGTGATTTGGGCCACAAGCGCTCATTCTAATCGTTTAGCCAAATGTGCTAATGAGCAATTACTTGTCCGTCTCCCCGCGCGCGCTTTCGTATTCAAAAAAAGCGTTGCGGCGCCCGTCGGACTTTTCCCTCGGCCGTCAGCAAATATTTACCGCCTCCGATTGACGACGGCCCAAAAGCTGCCCGTGAATATCTTCAAAGATGTGCAAAGTGGGATTCTTCTTCTCGTTTTGTTTGGTTTCCTGAAGTTTTTTCCAGGAGGCCGCCTGCACTTTCCCCACCGGCCCACAGGCGGCGCCCTCGTCGCGCATGCTGACTTTGTTAGTCTTCACAAGTCCACGAGAAAGACTTTAGCGACGCTTCGGTTGGAAGGGACCCGCCAATGATGGCAAATTTCCTAATGATGTTATTTTGGTTTGCGGCCTTCATTCTTATCGGCAAATTTAGCTTGAAGTCGAAAGCCTTTGGCCAAAGCGTTCCGTTCGCGTACTTGCGCCGCCTTTGATGGAACACGGACTCACCGTCGCGCACGTGCTAGCCGCACGCTATCCGTGCTAGCCGCACGCTATCCGTGCTAGCCGCACGCTGTCCATGCTTTGTGATGGTCTCCGTTTGAAGTGCTTTCTTGTACTCTCATGTTTCAAAATAAAAGGCCAACTCGCTATATGGCGACTGATTTCCAATGCCAGTGACCCCCCCCCCGCCCCCCTCCCACCCCTGTTGTTTTCTTCAATGGTAGTTATCGATGCGTGCGTAATGACTAGTTGCGCTAAAAGCGATTGGACGCACGCGGTGGCGCTGATACTGCCGCTCTGCAATTTTTGGATGGATCGATAATTAATTTGAAAGCGACGGGAAACATTTGTCATAAATCTGCACTTTTTTTTTTTTTTTTTTTGGTCGCCTCCCTTCCTCCATTTCTGCCGTCGTTATTGCTTCATTATTATTAGACAATTATTAATTGTGTGTCGATGGTTGTATTTTGCCCTTTATTGCTGCGGCGCTTCCACGCATGCCGCCTCGGCTCTCTTGACGTTTTGTCACTTGCGCACTTTCACATTGACGGTATTTATTATTATTATTATTATTATTAATTATAATAGGAGTGGGCGGCCCCGTAGTCCAGTGGTTAGCACGTGGGCTTCACAGTGCAGAGGTACCGGGTTCGATTCCAGCTGCGGCCTCCCTGTGTGGAGTTTGCATGTTCTCCCCGGGTCTGCGTGGGTTTTCTCCGGGTGCTCCGGTTTCCTCCCACATTCCAAAAACATGCATAGCAGGCTGATTGAACACTCTAAATTGTCCCTAGGTGTGAGTGTGAGCGTGGATGGTTGTTCGTCTCTGTGTGCCCTGCGATTGGCTGGCAACCGATTCAGGGTGTCCCCCGCCTACTGCCCGGAGACGGCTGGGATAGGCTCCAGCACCCCCCGCGACCCTAGTGAGGATCAAGCGGCTCGGAAGATGAATGAATGAATGAATATAATAGGAGTAGTGGTACAGTCGTAGTGTGAGCGCATGCATTTGTGCTCGTGTTAGCTAGCGGGCACGCGCGGAAATGTATCTGTCAATATCTAGCCGCGCGTGTGCGCGTGTATGTTTGTCCATCTGTTTTGGTTTCATGTGCGAGCGGGATGTTTGCTTTCATTGACATGCGTGTGCGTGTCTATTTTGTGCGCATCTTAGTATGTACGCGTGTATGTGTGTGTGTGTGTGTGTGTGTGTGTGTGTGTGTGTGTGAGTGTGTGAGTGAGACAATGGTGTGAACATAAAGACAATGCTGAGAGCCGGCCAGCGCTTTGATGCTGAGCCAAAGCTGCGGTTCCCAGATGGATTGACGCCGTCTCTTCCTCGCATATTGTTCAACGACCTCTCCAAGTTTTTATAACACCATTGTTACGCTCAATAGATTTTTATTTGGACGCTTTAAGCACTACCCCTCCCCACCACCACCGGATCTTCAGCGGACCTGCCCCCCCCGCTCCCCCCCAGACCCCGTCTGCCAATGTTTGCACGCGGCCGTCCTTTCACCTCGTGCAAGTCTTGGCGTACATTTTATTTTTAGACGACAGCAGCAGAGCAGACCAAACATCCTCTTCCTCCGAACGCTGTTGACACAGGCGCGCACTCATCTGCGCCCCCAAAAGGCCCCCCCTCCGAATGAGATGTTGCATCTCAAGGGGGGATGATCCCATGCACAGTTTGGCTTGTCGCTGTTACATGAGGGTGAATGAAAATGTTTCAATCGGGAAACTTTATTGACACACCTCATTTGTTGCCAAACAGCAGGGTGATGGTGATGATGATGATGATGAAGGCGGAGGAAGATGTCCATCAGGGTAATGGTGGAGGAACTTGGGGAGTCGGAGGATGATGATGATGATGATGGAGGAAGATGCCGATGAGGGTGATGGTGGAGTCGCAGGATGATGATGGGGGGGTGGGCCTTGATGTGGGCGGAGACCACGAGGAATGAGGATGAGGATTGGTGATGAAGACGATGTGATGAAATGGCGATGAAGATGATTTTGGTGAAAATGGTGATGGAGGATGTTGACCATGATGACATCATGACTGTCGATGAAGATGCAAAGGTAAAGAGAAATGGGCGATGGATTGCCATGCTGATGACGGGGGGGGAGGAGGAAGTGGTCGGTCATGAAGACGACGAAGATGCCGTGATGGGCGAAGGCGATGAGAGCGGAGGAAACGAGGAGCCGCGGCGCTTGCTCAACATCCGCGTTTGCTCCGTCGGCGCTTGCTTTGCTCTCGTTCCTTATCAAACGTGATGAAAGCCTTCACGTTGTCCATGCGTCAGCGCTTGTGGCATCACAGCGACGATGGGCATCGGCGTCAAAATTGTGTGTGTGTGTGTGTGGGGGGGGGGCCTCGACGGACAGCGGCGTGAGTTCTGCTGTTGTGGTCGGGCTGCGGTTCAGTCAGCGGCTCAGCTGCTGCCGGACACTTTCAAGCGTGTGCCTAATGATCTGGCGCCTGAGCAGAGGTGCTGGCGAAACACACACACACACACACACACACACACACACACACACACACACACACACACACACACACACACACGCACACACGTGCATGTGAAGACACTTCACAGGCCGCAGGAATTAGACGGATCCAAAAGTGTTTGTGTTGCACATCAGAATTTTGCGGATGCCTCTGTCACCACTTTTCTCGTTTTCTTGAGCCTTTTGAAGCATTGCAAGTTTTTTTTTCTTTGGACTAGTTTTTGTGTAGAAATGAGAATGTTTCCAAAATATTGATGAAAAGTGAAAAGGAACGTTTTCATTATACCATTGAAAGTTTGACTGTCATTTTTTTCAAGTGAAAAAAACCCCCCAAAAACGAGACTTCCGAAAAAATGAATCAGAGAAGATTGCAACTTGTGACTTGTCGTAATATTCCAACTTGATTCTCGGGAGGTGAATTCCCCCCCCCCCCCCCCCTATCAAAATGATGATTCCCTCTTATTGTGATGCTCAATTTCGCGCCAGAAAGAACCAACTAACCTAACAACAAAACTAACCTGGACTCGTCACACCTTAGCATCGTTTCAGCAGATGGGCAATGAAAAAAAAAAAAAAATGTCATCGCATACCGATCAAGAAGCACATGAAATGGAAATCAGTCGATCAATGACAACTGCCCCCCCACCCTTTGAAATAAATGATCATCATCTCGAAATAAAATGACGGGGGGAAACACAAGAGACAAAAATGAGAAGAACCTAACATGGAAAAAGATGTTTTGAAAGGTCACGCCATGACCTCCTTGTCGTTCCGCGCTAAAAGAGAATTTGTTATTTCATTCATTCATTCATCTTCCTAACCGCTTGATCCTCACTAGGTTCGCGGGGGGTGCTGGAGCCCATCCCAGCCGTCTTCGGGCAGTAGGCGGGGGACACCCTGAATCGGTTGCCACCCAATCGCAGGGCACACAGAATCGAACAACCATTCGCAACCACACTCACCAACCAATCAGCCTGCCACGCATATTTTTGGAATGTGGGAGGAAACCGGAGCACCCGGAGAAAACCCACGCAAGCCCGGGGAGAACATGCAAACTCCACACAGGGAGGCCGGAGCTGGAATCGAACCCGGTACCTCTGCACTGTGAAGCCCACGTGCTAACCACTGGACTACCGGGCCGCCGAATTTGTTATTTGTTATTTTAAATTTTTGGGTTGCACCCAAATATGCGCATGGCTGTCAAGTCCTCATTTGCGCGACCCTCAAATATTTGAACGCCTCAACTTGACTCCGTGCGACACTCGTGGTGGACTTTTCACGAGAGCTACTTTCTTTCTTTTCACTTTGGTTTCAGTTATTTTTTTTTCCCAGCAAATTTTTGTTTTTTTGTTTTTTTCAGTGTGCGTTTGTTTTAATATGGCTGACAGGGACCAAAACAAAGAAAATGATCATTAAAATTGGTGTTAGTTTTCTTTCTTTCTTTCTTTGAGAGACTTTCTTGATGCCGGCTATTATTTTTTCGTCTATATTTTGGGAACACGAGAGCCAACTTCCTGATCGACACCCCCTCACCCCCCGAGGAGGAAATGACATCATCAAAGCCTGGTGGTCATTTGAGTTGAAATGGTGACCGGAAAGCAAAGAGAGAGAGAAAAAAAAAATGCTTTTAGCTGCGGCCGGCGTGAAAAGAGGCTTTGAGTGTGCGAAAATGCGATTTGCGCACATTAAGGTTGCGTCGGGCAAAGTGATCACATTAGCCAAGAGCAAAACTTGCCACTCTGCCCACGTCCGCCACAAAAACGACTTGAGTCTCGTCTTTTTTCTTTTTCTTTTTTTTTTAACTATTCCTGTTTGAAACCCAACCAATAAAGCGCGTGTCCTCCTCCGAAGGAAAAACTTTAGTTCCTTTTAATACAATTGAATTATGAAAATCAGGTCGCATCCAGCAGAAAAATGACCCCTCCCCCCACTTTTTTTTTTGTAACGTTACCTTATTTGGATATTTTTTTTTAATTCCTTGTAATATTTCCCATCTATTATTTCCATGTTAACTTTTCATGATCGTGATTTCTTGCTTCCTTTCACAAATTTGTGCTCATCGTGATTTGAAAAGATTTTCCACCGGGAACAAGATTCTGTTCTCAAAACGACACGCGCGTCGTCGTTTCCGCAACTTATTTGATCGACGTTGTTTCTCCTCAAAACAAATTTCTGGTCAAGTTTCTCTCCAGATTTTTCTTCTCTCCACTTTTAAAACGACGACGATTCTCGTCCTTCTCAAATGCAATGTTATTTATTTGCCCCCATTTCATTTCTCGTAAACGCACGGACTTGTGATCACAGAATGACGTCTTCGTTCGAGTACTTTTTTTTGGTGTGGTTGGGTGTGCATTCCTATCGTCAACAAATGATGACTAGATTTGTTCTCTTTTTTTTCTTTGTCTTCATCATTATTCTTTTCTGATGTTTATTTTATTCTTCAAATGTTTTGTTCCCCTCCTTGTCGATGTATATCTCTCAAAATCATTTGTCCTTTCTCCCACGCTTTGTTTTTTTTTCTCCCTGTAAAATGTTCATTAGTTTTTGCCGTGTTTGCTTTCCTTCAATTTTTGATTGGAAAAAAAACTCCAATTTGATCTTGCCACTTTATTTTTTTTTTCGATTCGACTCTTTTTAAACTCGAAAGGTTTGCAGAGCGCCCACTTTTTGGAAGTGACGATGTTTGTGAGGACATCTTCTGAAATTTCGACCCAACTGTCTCCGGGGCTCAACCGTTGTGCGGAGCAGCCAACATGTCCTCACAAGTCAAACTGTTCTACACGAGTACAGAAAGGCAAAGCCGCAGACGTGCACTTGTGGCGAAAGACCAAAGGCTCATCAGGCCTCACACATCAACGCCCCGTCAACACCAACAAGAGGCTGCACCTTCCACGCAGACACTCCACCCAAGGTGGGGGGCGAGGGGGCTGCTGAAGAGCCCCAGGTGGAAGCTCGGCCACTGCTCACTTTCCAGGCAAGCGCCGGTGCTCTTTGCGGATGCTCAATTCCCGCAAAGCTCTTCCATCGAACAATTCGAGTTTCCGCGTGGAGCACATGAGAGGACGCAGGAGCATCGCAAGCCTACGCTGGAGGCCCTTTCAATGTGGTGGGGTGCATTCGACCCCCCCCCCCAACATATTTTAAAGTAGTTTCACTGAAAAAGGATGGAGATGGGGTTAGCTCTCACTGGCTGCGTTCACAATGGCGTCATGAAATTTCGACTGGATGTGGACGCAGCTGCTATAGGTCACATGTTGTCGCTACTGCTAATCGGGCTAACGCGGGGCTCCAAAGGGCATATGGCGAACGGGTGTCAATGCTGCGCGATAACGCAGCCGGCTGCCAGGAGTGTGTGTGTGTGTGTGTGTGTGTGTGTGTGTGTGTGTGTGTGTCCGTACGTGCATGCGCGGTTACCAGGGAAATGGAGGCGTGGGCCTGGTGTTTGCGTCTCCAGCTGGTGTGGAGGCTTCGCAAGCGCCGCCTTGGCAACGCCGCGGTCAGGCGGGAGTTTGCATCTGTGCCGCTTGGCAGCCACCCCGAGAGTTGGCATGACGGAAACGGTAGGAGGGTGAGGGGGGGGGGACTTTAAGGCCGGTGCCTTTCACCGCCTGAGGGAGGCGCTCTTGTGTTTTCTTCCCTGTTGGGATCCCACACAAAATGGGCAATTTGTGTTGTGAGACAATCATGGTGCAAAGGTCCGTTAGCGGCTTGCTCCAATGACAGCAACTCATCGCCAAGGAGGTATTGACAATTTGATATCGTGTCAGATGAATACTTTAACTAAAAGCAAAAAATGTCAACGTGAAATGTTCATGCTTCTATGATTGACTTCCCCCATCGTTTTTAAGCCTCCTGTATTATCCCCCCCTCCACCCCCCGTTAATTGCGACTCTTTTTTTTTTTTCCAAGTGACTTTCATCCGTCATTTTTCACAGCTTCACTTTATACTACATATGAATAGTTCATCCACGCAAGCCCCCCCCACCTTTTTAAAAAATTTTTAATTTTATTCTCTCTTGCCATGTTAATTCATTTGTACAACAATAACTTTTCCCATTTTAATTAATTACTTTTTATATTAATTTATATTATATAAATTAATTTTAATTTAATAACTTCATTTTTTTGGGGGGGTCAAATTGAAACTTTGTAAAGGGCGGCCCGGTAGTCCAGTGGTTAGCACGTCGGCTTCACAGTGCAGAGGTACCGGGTTCGATTCCAGCTCCGGCCTCCCTGTGTGGAGTTTGCATGTTCTCCCCGGGCCTGCGTGGGTTTTCTCCGGGTGCTCCGGTTTCCCCCCACATTCCAAAAACATGCGTGGCAGGCTGATTGAACACTCTAAATTGTCCCTAGGTGTGAGTGTGAGCGTGGATGGTTGTTCGTCTTTGTGTGCCCTGCGAATGGCTGGCAACCGATTCAGGGTGTCCCCCGCCTACTGCCCGGAGACGGCTGGGATGGGCTCCAGCACCCCCCGCGACCCTAGTGAGGATCAAGCGGCTCGGAAGATGAATGAATGAATGAAAAGCATGAATGAAAAACATGTAAAACAGTGACACCCCCCTCCCTACTTATTATGTCCCCTCCCCCAACTTTTTATTGGTTTCACCCCATAATTTTTTTGGTTCATGGATTTTTTGGGCGGAGTCCGTAAATGAGAGCTTTTTTTTTGCAAAACTGTGTGTCTCCCTCACCCCCAAAACATCATATTCTTTTTTCTTCCCTGTTTGACTTGCATTCTTATTGTTGTGTTACACCATCTTAATCCCCCCCCCCCCCTTGCACCCCCTGATCAACTTGCTGTCTCAGGAAGCTTCTTCCCGCTCGTCCGGCGCGTCTAAGCGTTGAACTGAAAGGTTGTCTGCCGACACCAGTTAACATGTCTGGCGCGTCTCCGTCCGATAGGTCTTCTTCTTCTTCTTCTTCTCGGCGGGCGCTAACGACGCGCCGCCGCGCGTGGAGCCGCGCGTCAATCATCTTCGTCAGGTGTTTGACGAGCGGCCCATTAGAGAGCCGCCTCGGAAGGTCAAACGCGTGTTTGTGTGCCTTTGCGTGCGTGCGTTTGTGTGACCGGGCTGCCCTTTGTTAGCGCCGATGCTAAAAGTGGAAGATCACGCACGCAGTCACGCACACGCCGGATAATAATTCGGGCACATTCCTGATGTGAAATATGCATGACGGCAACGGATGGCGTCTTCCCGGAAGCTTCTTCGTCGTCGTCGTCTTTATGTGGTTTGCGCCTGCTTCCTAATGAGCGAGCGCACGTGGACTTTTCAAAGCTTTGAAAAGGCAGACGAGAGGGGGGCACGCCGATGTTTTCCCGCCCGGGCTTTTATTTGGAAAGGGCCGCGCGATTGTCAGCAGGAGCGGCAAATGATGATTAGAAGGTGATTGGAAGCCAATGGTTTGAAAGGCGGCGAGGGGCTTTGGTGCGTCGTTGCCGTGTGACCTGGCTGCGGCGGCGAGGGAGCTGACGGAAGCGCCTTAGAAGCTCCAAACGGCGACAACTTTTCTTCCTCTTCGGCACTTTTCGATGCTTTTGTTCTTGCTCTCGCGGTTTGCTTTCCGACAGCTGCAATTAGCAGCGTTCCACAACAACAACAACAACAGTAAAAGTGGCGAGCAGCGATAATCGGGCCCTCGCAGCGCAAAAAAAGTTATCCAAGGCACAATGACCAAAACTCCGATTTTGCTGTTTCGAATGCGTGGAGGAGCACATTTGGACACAATCGAAAGCACAACTTGTCTTTGTAAAACACCGGCAAGTTGGCAAAATCAGCCCACAGTGGCCAAAGTGTCTGTGTCTTTTCACAGATGCCTTCTCGACCAAATTTCATGTCACTCTGTCAAACTGGCCTCAGGAGAGGAATTTTTCATACTACAATGAGGGAGGAAAAAAAACCCGATTTGCACTCGCAAGTCGCCAAAAACGGCCGAAACAAGCACTTTCAAATCAAAATGGCAGACTTCCGATGCCTTTTGAGCATTGGCTTTTCGATACTTTTTTTGTGGATCCGCTCATGACAGACATGTTGCTCGGTCAAACAGATTTCCTAAATGCTTTGAACAAAATGCAACTGGTTTGAGAGGCCGAAAAAAAAAATCACATTGTTGTCAAATGTTCAAAATCAGCCTAGAATGGCCACTTCAAAACCAAATTGCAGACTTATTTTTGTGGCTCTAGTCATGATGGATATCTTGACTTCACAGGGTGAACTGTTAAAAAAAACAACAACCGTGTTGAAGAATCCCTGAAAAGGGAGAACATGGCCATAAAATGGCAAACTTTTCGGGGATGGCTGCTTGAGACTTTTTTTGTGCGTCAACTCATGATCGACATGACGACCAAATTTTGCGTTAGTTCGTCAAACTGGCTTTGGGAGTTGAATTTTAGAGATGATGTTGATGAAGCAAATCATCAAATTTGACAACAAATCTCATTGTTGTCAAATGTTCAAAATCAGCCTAGAATGGCCACTTCAAAACAAATTGCAGACTCATTTTTGTGGCTCTAGTCATGATGGATATCTTGACTTCACAGGGTGAACTGTTAAAAAAAAACAACAACCGTGTTGAAGAATCCCTGAAAAGGGAGAACATGGCCATAAAATGGCAAACTTTTCGGGGATGGCTGCTTGAGACTTTTTTTGTGCGTCAACTCATGATCGACATGACGACCAAATTTTGCGTTAGTTCGTCAAACTGGCTTTGGGAGTTGAATTTTAGAAATTATGTTGATGAAGCAAATCATCAAATTTGACAACAAATCTCATTGTTGTCAAATGTTCAAAATCAGCCTAGAATGGCCACTTCAAAACCAAATTGCAGACTTATTTTTGTGGCTCTAGTCATGATGGATATCTTGACTTCACAGGGTGAACTGTTAAAAAAAAACAACCGTGTTGAAGAATCCTTGAAAAGGGAGAACATGGCCATAAAATGGCAAACTTTTCGGGGAGGGCTGCTTGAGACTTTTTTTGTGCGTCAACACATGATCGACACGACTACCAAATTTTGCGTTAGTTCGTCAAACTGGCTTTGGGAGTTGAATTTTAGAAATGATGTTGATGAAGCAAATCATCAAATTTGACAACAAATCTCATTGTTGTCAAATGTTCAAAATCAGCCTAGAATGGCCACTTCAAAACCAAATTGCAGACTTATTTTTGTGGCTCTAGTCATGATGGACATCTTGACTTCACAGGGTGAACTGTGAAAAAAAAACAACAACCGTGTTGAAGAATCCCCGAAAAGGGAGAACATGGCCATAAAATGGCAAACTTTTCGGGGAGGGCTGCTTGAGACTTTTTTTGTGCGTCAACTCATGATCGACACGACTACCAAATTTTGCGTTAGTTCGTCAAACTGGCTTTGGGAGTTGAATTTTAGAAATGATGTTGATGAAGCAAATCATCAAATTTGACAACAAATCTCATTGTTGTCAAATGTTCAAAATCAGCCTAGAATGGCCGCTTCAAAACCAAATTGCAGACTCATTTTTGTGGCTCTAGTCATGATGGAAATCTTGACTTCACAGGGTGAACTGTTAAAAAAACAACAACCGTGTTGAAGAATCCCTGAAAAGGGAGAACATGGCCATAAAATGGCAAACTTTTCGGGGAGGGCTGCTTGAGACTTTTTTTGTGCGTCAACTCATGATCGACATGACTACCAAATTTTGCGTTAGTTCGTCAAACTGGCTTTGGGAGTTGAATTTTAGAAATGATGTTGATGAAGCAAATCATCAAATTTGACAACAAATCTCATTGTTGTCAAATGTTCAAAATCAGCCTAGAATGGCCACTTCAAAACCAAATTGCAGACTTATTTTTGTGGCTCTAGTCATGATGGACATCTTGACTTCACAGGGTGAACTGTTAAAAAAAAACAACAACCGTGTTGAAGAATCCCCGAAAAGGGAGAACATGGCCATAAAATGGCAAACTTTTCGGGGATGGCTGCTTGAGACTTTTTTTGTGCGTCAACTCATGATCGACATGACTACCAAATTTTGCGTTAGTTCGTCAAACTGGCTTTGGGAGTTGAATTTTAGAAATGATGTTGATGAAGCAAAGTAGTTTCAAGCACCTTAAAATGGCCACTTGCAAACAAAAGGACAGACTTCCTCCTGTTCATTTTGCAGGAATGACTTTTTTTTTTTTGTGAGTTGATCAATGATAGACATGTAGCATAACTAGCAAACTAGCATAAAGCCGCCGCCGCGCCCAATCGGCCGTCTGCTCCCGGGCTCAGAAGAGAAGCCGTCTCGCCTCTCGATTCTGTCGAAAATGCGAGCAAAACGGCACCCTCTGAAGTTAGCCGAGTGATATGAATAAGCATGTCAACGACAATGCGAATAATGCCGCGCGCGACGAGATCGCAGCGCATCCAAGTCATTTGAGCGTGAGAAGATGGTTCAACAAAGCTGATGGGAAATAAACGCCGGGCAATTAACTTTTCATCTTTCGCCAGCAGCTTCTTTATATTCATAATTATACTCAAAATTACATTTTTTTTTTAGTTTAGTTTTGTTTGTTGTGTTTACTCACTCCTCATTCTTTTTCCCTGTTTTGCTTTTTTCGGATCGCAAAGGCGGAGACCAAATAAATAATATAAAAAAAATAAAAGAAAAGTGTGCCGCTCACTTTGCAATTAGGCGTGTGTTTATAAGTCTGCCGATGATTTGCTTTTAAAAACAAGCAAAGAAAAAAAAAACTCTGGGAAGAATATTTAATTGTTTTTTTTTGAAGACGCCGTCACGGGAATCGGCCTTTGTAAATATTTAAACACGTTCCCACATTTTCCAAGCTGACGCCATTAATGTTTTTAAATGATTGTTATTGTCATCTGGCGCCCTGCCTTTGCCGGCGAAAATCATTTGCCCAAAATAGCGCGAGCGTGCGGCAAAAACTTGACTCGTTAAATCTGAGAATAGATGACTGCTTCTTCCTCGCACTTCTTCATGTGGCCTGATGGGGGCACCGCTTAGCACGACAGAAGGTTGCCACTCAGTGCTCCTAATTTAGGAGCCATTGATTTTTATACACACACACACACACACACACACACACACACACACACACTCATCAGTATCTGGACTCAAGTGTTTCCACGGCAACCAACCCCCCACAGTGTGTGTGTGTGTGTGTGCATTGTTTGACTTGGTAGAAAAGAGCGAGGTGTGGGGGGCCTTGTTCATGAGCTTAGCCCTTTGCTACATGCACACACACACACACTCACACACACACACCCACACACACACACACCCACACACACACACACACACTCAGCAAGAGCTTTTGTGGCTTTCTATTGTTTGTGATCACAGAAGGTGGCGAGAGCGCGCGCTTGTGAGTGTTGTCTGCTGCGAGCCGTAGGTAAATACAAAGCCCCTCGCACGCGCGTCGCATCGAAAGTGCAACATGGCGGCGTTCCTGTCATCCAACGGTGACGTCTTCAACCGCCGCCTGATCGGGGAGGCCGCGTTGACACGTTTGCGTCAACTGGAAAAACGGGAGGGTTGTGACTCCGGGTGGGTTCGGCGGTTTCATGGGGAAGCGAGATTGCCGTAGATTCGAAAACCGTCACACAATTCGCGGCGGTCACCGTGCGGATGAGAAACTCAACAAAAACAAACATATTCATTCATTCATTCATTCATTCATCTTCCTAACCGCTTGATCCTCACTAGGGTCGCGGGGGGTGCTGGAGCCCATCCCAGCCGTCTCCGGGCAGTAGGCGGGGGACACCCTGAATCGGTTGCCAGCCAATCGCAGGGCACACAGAGACGAACAACCATCCACACCCACACTCACACCTAGGGACAATTTAGAGTGTTCAATCAGCCTGCCATGCATATTTTTGGAATGTGGGAGGAAACCGGAGCACCCGGAGAAAACCCACGCAGGCCCGGGGAGAACATGCAAACTCCACACAGGGAGGCCGGAGCTGGAATCGAACCCGGTACACCTCTGCACTGTGAACCCGACGTGCTAACCACTGGACTACCGGGCCGCCCCAAACATATTCATATTTCTTCTCAAATAATTTTCCGTTGGATGTGATGAGCTGGCGCCCCAAATAATTGCCGTATTTATTTCCCGCGGTGGTGTTCGATTCATTTGGCCGCCTTGGCCAGTGCAGTCAATTGTACGTGAATGAAGCAAGAAGAAGCCATTTGCGCCTCGGCGACTGCGTGCCGAAAGCAAACGAGCGCAAGGAGCACGTTGACGGCCGCGGTCACTCTTGGTCTTCATTTTGACTCTGCGCTCACTGTAAACGTTTTCAATGATCCACCAGCAGGTTTTTGTGGGGCTTTATGGCCTTCCGTTGGAAGACGCCTAGATTAGAAAACACGCCAAAGCGACCCGTCACCGGAGCGGAAGGAGTGAATTCCTTTTCCCGCAGGAAATGCTCTCAAACAATTTGTTCCTGCGTATGAAACTTTTATTAACGCTACAGGCTGTGATTGAAACTTTGATGTTTCGATTTGGTTTTGATTCCTTATGTGGGCTTTTTTCGCCACCTGTTTTCGTTATCAGTGTTCCTTGTGTGTAACCAATTAGCTCCCTCAACCCTTTGTGTGTTGTCCAGGTGGAAGCTAAATCTACTAGCTAAAAAAATCTACAAACGGGCAAAATGTGTGGAAAATCCAACGCTTGGGTAAATGCCGCTCAGGCGCAAGTGGCCCTGGCGTGCGGCGACGCTTTTAAGAGCGCCGCGCGCTCACCACTGCGGGCCTAATGTCATTACCGTGTACAAACTTGCTGTGACAGAAGCAGATTGATGACATTTTATTGTTGTTGCCTCACCGCTATCAACCGGCGCCGCCGTCGTGTGTGAAACGCGCCGACACAACGAGAGCAAATTGAACACACCAAAAATGATTAATTGGACTTTACGATTGCTATTTGGCCGTGTTGTTAGCTGCCGCTATGTTAGCTCGCGTCGCCCACCTCTGATTTCAGAGAATTTGTAGACGAAAAAGCTCTGTCAAATGTGATCCTCCTAAAATGATAAACGCTTTTTTTGTGGGAGTACTCATGAGATAATGAGAGAAATGTTTCCAAGCAAAACGGAAAATGGAGGACCTCTTGTGTGAAGCGTGGCTTCTTGAGGTGAGGCTTTTTTTTTTTTTTTTCGTGGCTCTCGTCATGATAGACATTTTTACCAAATGACATGCTGCTAAGTGAAACTGCTGTTTCCAAAAAAACAATACAAGCTCTCTTGAAATTACCCTGGCAAATAGCAACCAAAACAGAAGCCGTCTTTTTGGGTGGGTCTACCCATGATAGATGCAGACCAAATTGCATGTTGCTTTGGGAAACGGGCTTTGGGGTCTGAACTTTACCCCCCTCCAAGTTTTGGCGATTGGTTTGACTTCTTTCTCCTTTCTGTCTCCCTCTGTTGGTCATTTTTAAATTTTTGAAAGGCTTGAACTTTCCGTTCATGTGCAATGACAATAAATGTCCATTCCATTTCAACCCTGGCAATGGCAACCTTAAACCGCCGGTGGTCAAATTATGGTCCGCGGGCCAAATCCGGCACCGTGGTCTTTTTAATCCGGCCCGCCAAAGATTGATATACAATTAAGGGTCAATTTCATTTGTACTTGTAATGACAGATATTTCAACGTCAGGTGGCGCAGTGACTCGAAGTTGCAGAGTACAGGCAGGGAGGGGGAGAGGGAGAGCAAACGGAAATTCCCCGTAAAAAAAAACAAAAAACATATGCAATAAACTTTCGACTGCCATAATACATTAACGATCGAGTCCTTACAACGGAAGCAAGTCCTGCTCGATACTATGGAATATCTTTGTGCGCGTGCCACTATTTTCTGTCATAGGAGTCAAAATGGCGACATGGTAGTGACTCTTTATTGCAGTGAGTTTGCGTGAAATTGCAAAATATTTTAATGTCATTCGTTTACAATTACGTCCTGGAGATCGTGGCATCCAAAGGAAGCGGAACGCTCGTGGCCGCCGAAGAGAAAGTGAAATGCATCCGATTGAGCAAAGTGGTGATGCTTAACAGAACTGATACTGGGGTTGGATTTTCCCCCAAAACATTTCAGGGGACAAGTCAGAGGAATTTATTTGAACGATTGAATCTTTCCCCATCTCAATTCTTCATCTGGATACGTTAAGCTTAGCATGCTCGTTAGCATTAGCATGCCACCTTGCCACGGTCAGCATATTTTGCCGCAGCTCAATTGATTGCGCTTTGTGATTTGCGCCACCAATTCAAGGTTTGGCGTGCTTTGATCATTTGGTGCAAATAAACGGCTCAAAATTGCTCCGCGCTGATTTTTTACCTTCGTCGCTGGGGGAATTCGGCTCCAAAGTCAAGCGAAAGCAGGAAGACGAAGAAGAAAGGTGCCGTGATATTAAAAGTGCTCCTGGCTAACAACAACAACAAAGCAGTTTGATTTCCAAGCTAATTTGGCAGCACCCGGCTTGATATCTTCTCTGTGTTGTTATCACAACATTCCCGCATTATTACCCGTAATATTTGCCGCTCTTATCTCCCGCCATGTTTTTTTTTTTCCTTCTTCTTCAGGGATCATCCCATCTTATCTCATCACGTCGGTGTTGATTTCAAATTGGTGGAAAAGTTGGTTGTCTCGTCGGGAGGTATGGGATGTGCCTGGAAGGCGAGTCTTCTCACACTAAGACAAAACAAGCAGATTTTTTTTTTTCAGGTTGGGGTGCGGGGGGGGGGGGGTCACTTTAGCCATGTTGTGCTGAGCAACCGGGACAGAACGAAATGCGCGAGATGCTCCCCTATATGAAAATAAATGCCACTTCCGGTCTATGGATATCACCCCCGACCCCCCAAAAAATAAAAATAAATAAGAAAGTGAATATTAAAAAAAAAAATCACAATTCTGTCTAATGCCTTCTAACATTCCACGAGTAGGCTTTTGAAAGTGCTGTTCTGTGCGTGCGTGCGTCCATTTCGTTGCCTGAAGGCTGACTGCTCAAGCTCAAGTCCAAATTCCTCACGTCGCCCATAAAAGAATTCTTATGCTGTATTTTACTGACACACGCACACACGCACGCGCGCGCGCGCACGTCAGAACCCGGACAAAAGAGGCATTGAAGAGGCTCCTTCCGAGTAAAAAGTTGAAGAGGACGTCTAATTAGCTCGCACACAAGAGTGAAAAGTGGTGAGGTGATAAGGACAAAAGGAAGAGCAGACGGGCGGCCGTGTTTGCGTTCAACTTTCACAGCAACTCCAGGGTGTTCATGTGCTCCGTGTCAAATGCACATCCCATCATGAGCAGGGCAAATCCGCAACACGCCGTTAGCCTCGTCCGCCGGCTCACAGCTTGTTGCTATTGGACAAGCTGGCGGGTTGTCGTGACGATTTATTTTTCTTTAGTGAGATGTGGTACTGCACATGTGCGTAAAGGGAGAGAAAGATACTGCCCATCTTTAAAGCCCTCCTCAAAACTCACTTGTATTCTTTGGCGTTGGACTCAGCATGACTTAGATTTGTTCTTGATTTTACTGCTTGGTGCTTTCTACCGCCTTTATTACCGATTCGTCTTACTGATTATTGTGTATGTTAAATCGCTTCATGTACGGCACTTTGTATGCAGCGATGGCTGTTTGAAAGTGCTCCAGAAATACTCTTGACTTGACTTAGATTTGTTCTTGATTTTACTGCTTGGTGCTTTCTACCGCCTTTATTACCGATTCGTCTTACTGATTATTGTGTATGTTAAATCGCTTCATGTACGGCACTTTGTATGCAGCGATGGCTGTTTGAAAGTGCTCCAGAAATACTCTTGACTTGACTTAGATTTGTTCTTGATTTTACTGCTTGGTGCTTTCTACCGCCTTTATTACCGATTCGTCTTACTGTTTATTGTGCATGTTAAATTGCTCCATGTACGGCACTTTGTATGCAGCGATGGCTGTTTGAAAGTGCTCCAGAAATACTCTTGACTTGACTTGACTTGTTCTTGATTTTACTGCTTGGTGCTTTCTACCGCCTTTTATTACCGATTTGTCTTACTGTTTATTGTGTATGTTAAATCGCTCCATGTACAGCACTTTGTATGCAGCCATGGCTGTTTGAAAGTGCTCCAGAAATACTCTTGACTTGACTTGATTTTATTGATTGTGTTTCTTACACTATTTCGGTCATAAGAGATGGCGGGTGTCAGAAATAACTGGCCAGGAGCAATCACGCTAGTTGTACAGTTTGGCCCAAAGTACTGGAACACATACGGGCAGGAAAAAAAAAATGGAAGAGGATTTGGGCAAAAAAAAAAAAAAAGGAAAGCAAGCCAAAAGGAAATCAAGACCAAATCCCATCGGAACACGACCGGGAAGTTCCAAGTAGTGATTGGGACATTTACATGAAGAGAATGTTGGAGCTGTGTCCCGGTACTTTTGATGGTTTTCTGTCACTGTTCAACACAAATGCAAATCAACTCAACTTTACAAAGATGACATTTAAAGCAAAGCAAAGCAAAAAAAAAAAATCAACACTTTAAATGTCAGTCAATCAAAAAAGAAAATAACACTCCAAATGTCTGTCTGCTCCCCACCCCCATGAGGGGCGGAAAAAGGGAGTGGGCTTTCGGATTATAAATCAAGGTAAACCTTGGCTGTTTAACCCCTGCTATGATGTCATTTCCTAGCGTGCGGCATCATGCTGACTTCGCGCACACGCGCTCACACACTCGCGCGCTCCCCGGTGTGCTGACATGTGGATGTTAAGGCAAGGCTGGGGGGGGCATATTAGCAAGTAGCGAGGCGAGGGAGGCAGGCCAGACAACTTACAGCTGCACGCAGATGTGTAAGAAACACACACACACACACACACACACACACACACTAATGTCTCCCCTGGCACACTTCAGACGACTCATTAGATATTTATGTTTGTGGATCTAAGCTCCTCATGTAGCACGACTTGTCAGCTAGGACATGGGCTTTGTGTGTGTGTGTGTGTGTGTGTGTGTGTGTGTGTGTGCGCGCTCATGTAAGCGTATGAGATGAGATTTTCAAGGTCAAACATGTCACCTACATTCTCTCCATTTCCCAGGATTCACCTGTGGCAAATGCACTGAACAAAGAGTAAAGCATTGGATGAATGTGCAAAATATAAATAATCACCTGTGGCCCCCTTAGAACCTTTGCTGTGTTTATTGATTGCAATGTTTTGAATTGGGGCGGCCCGGTAGTCCAGTGGTTAGCACGTGGGCTTTACAGTGCGGAGGTACTGGGTTCGATTCCAGCTCCGGCCTCCCTGTGTGGAGCTTGCATGTTCTCCCCGGGCCTGCATGGGTTTTGAATTGTTGTCATATTTAAAGTGCAAAACAAAGTAACTTAAAATCCAGCCGTTTAGTGCCAATGACGTGCGGTACCGGCCCGTTTTTCAGCAGGCATACATGGAGGAGGGTCTTTGCCCAGCTTGTCTGGAAAAATTCAAGTTTGTAAACTGTTGTCAAGACGAACCGATCCCTGTCGAGCCGGGGTGTCAAACTAAGATCCCTGGGGGCCGCTGTCCTTCATGTTTTCCCCCCAAGTCTCCCTGTTGCAACACACCTGATTCAAATCATCAGCAAGCTCTCAGAAGCCTGACATTGAACCTGTTCATTTGAATCAGGCGTGGTTTTGAACGAGTATTTTCCCATCAAAAGCACTTTCTCTGCCTTGATTTTTTTTTCTTTTCTATCATTTGAGGTGTCTCCGCTTAATATTGTACAGAACGGAAAAGCCTTGAAATAAACTTGTGTCTCAGTCCGGTAATTCATACTGACTTGATTTTAGCATGCAAACAATTTAGCTCTTAATTTAGCATGCTAGCACTGTCTCGTGATGTAACATTTCAGGTTGTCATGATGTCATGCGATTTGATCTTCGTAATTTACGAATTTTGACTCCCATGCAAGCGCTTGGCATGTTAAACCAAATAATAGACCCACTTTTAAATCCACACCGGATGCTAACACGCTTATTTTCATCCTTCAATGTTTATAAAATCAAGTCAAGTCAAGTCAACAGTATTTATAGAGCATTTTCAAACAGCCATCGCTGCATACAAAGTGCTGTACATGGAGCGATTTAACATACACAATAAACAGTAAGGGCGGCCCGGTAGTCCAGTGGTTAGCACGTCGGCTTCACAGTGCAGAGGTACCGGGTTCGATTCCAGCTCCGGTCTCCCTGTGTGGAGTTTGCATGTTCTCCCCGGGCCTGCGTGGGTTTTCTCCGGGTGCTCCGGTTTCCTCCCACATTCCAAAAACATGCTTAGCGTGCCGATTGAACACTCCAAATGAGTGTGAGCGTGGATGGTTGTTCGTCTCTGTGTGCCCTGCGATTGGCTGGCAACCGATTCAGGGTGTCCCCCGCCTGCTGCCCGGAGGAGACAGCTGGGATAGGCTCCAGCACCCCCCGCGACCCTAGTGAGGATCAAGCGGTTAGGAAGATGAATGAATGAATGAATAAACAGTAAGACGAATTGGTAATAAAGGCGGTAGAAAGCACCAAGCAGTAAAATCAAGAGTAAACTTGCTCACATGCGCACTTTTGTCGGCCATTTTTTGGAACTTAGCCACACATATCACTCTTCATGCTCATCGCACGATCATGTATGATGAAAAATGCTTCTCCTATTAGCTTATCATGCAAACATGCCGGTCTTAATAAAAACGCAATGAATGTATTCATTCATTCATTCAATGAATGAATGAATGTATTCAAATGATGTAAAATTCCAACCTGTATAGACAACACACACAACTCATTCTGCATTATTTCATGAATCCAATGAAATAATGCAGAATGAGTCAGTCAAATTGGGGACAATAACAATAATACGATTCTGCCCCCCTTGTGCCCGCCGCCCCCTCGCTCCCCCCCCCCCCCCTCTCCCTCGCATGTTTGGTGTTGATCCAAGCGCTCCGGCGGTGGCCCATTTAAATGAAATGGAATATTAAAAATTAAATTGTTCGTCAAAGGCTCGCCGCTCGTGCCGTCTCTGGCGGCCGCACCGTTGACCCAAAAATATATTCAAATTAGCCCAGCTAAACAGTCACCCGGCGCAGAGGGGCGGGGGCCGCGCACGTATATCTTGACGATACGGGCGCATTGAATGCGAATTGTATTACTGCAGACCACAAAAAAAAACCAAAAAAAACAACAACAACAACAAAAAAACCCCACAACAATGTTCACTTAAACACAAACTGAAATGTAACATGTGGTAAGCAGATGACAAGAAGAGGTTCGTTTCTGGTCCTCTGATGGCAGGAACACTTCTGTCATAAATCAGAGGACAAAAACAAGAACAAATCTACGCTCAAAATACTTTGCATTAGCATCTCAATTGCAGTCTGTTGGGTGAGACCGTTTTTGAGTGGCGGAGATTCTTCCATCAAAAAAAAAAAAAAAGACCACATGATATATTTTTGTTTTGTTTATTTTGCCGAAAGCTTCTCGTATGTTAACAGGTTACTTCCTGTTTCGTGGAAGATACCACTTTTGATTCTGGGGTGTTGTTTCCATCGTAAATCAAACATTAAAATGGGAAATACCAGTTCCACCGATCAATAAGAAATTGGGTGGACAAGTCTGTCATAAAAAGGATGCACAAGAAAGTCTCAAGGACCCATGCAGGAAATTGAAGCCAGCCACTTTGCTTTCAAGCGCCCATTTTGGTCCAATTCCTTCAGGAGCATGCGCTGGAAAGTAAAACAAAAGAAAAGCAAAAGCAAAAAAAAAAAAAAAAAAAAAAATCAGCTTCCGATCCCTTTTTCACCAAACGAGACAAAACTGTTGTTCATAATGAGAGACACACAGAAAATGTCTCATTGACCCAATGTCGGGACTGAACGGCAGGTCGCCCATTTTGGGCGAATTCCTCCAGTAACACAACCTGAAAGCTCTGCGTCAAAGTTGGATGATCCATTTGAGGATATGTCACGGGCGGAAAAAAAACAATATGAGAGGCCCGTTCATTTCTGCGAGCAGCTTTAATTATTGTGATTTCTCCCAAAACGTTTGGATTGAATTGCAACATTCCGAGCATGCCACCATATGCTAAATAATATTTCTGTCAAACTGCGTACATACTGTACTGAACAAGGTCATTTAAACACCAAAGCTAGCAGGGGATTAAGCGGATTTTTCCCTCTAATATGAATATGTACAGTTTTAGAAAGTGTGTGTGTGCGTACACATACACACACACACACACATACGCTCCACTAGTCTCCAGTGGCGCCTGTGAGGAGTTTAAAGAGCGAACATTACGACTAAAACACAGATTTACTCAACACGTTTACACCAGAGAGCCTCCGATGAGGAACACACCCGCGGGTGCTCGCTTCTGAACGTGCACACACACACAGACACACACACACACAGAAGCACACACGCACCTTTGCCTTCCCAGGACGCCTCTCCTCCATTAAAGAGCGCTTTGAAGACAATGGAGGTGCGCGCCGACTGATCAAGGCGCCTTTATCCCTCCCAGCACATCTATTAGCGCAGCCGGCTAGCATTAGCGTCATTATCCAGCACCTATTATAGCGAGTCGCGAGGAAGGCGGCGCTGGGAGCGGCGCGGGGCCCGGGCGGCGTAAACAAATCTATTATTGGTGATGAATTGCACAATAACGCTGCATAATGGCGTCCCCGTGCCGCGGCCGCTGGGCTGCTCAAGGTATTCGCAACTGTAAAGAAATACAAGTCCAAAAGTTGAATCGCCAGACGGTTAGATCGTTGTTATTGTTATTATTTACAGCAAAGGGATCACGTGTGGAGACGCTAATGCTAATGCTAATGCTAAACAGCGTCACGAGCTTCACTTGACGGGGCTCAAAGCGGCGCCTCGCGTTTCTGGTTTCCAATTCAGACACATTTGGGCAACTCCCCAAATGGGACTCCATCAAATTCCCCTCAAATTTCTGCTCCAACAAGACGACGGGCATGTATGTTTGAGACGTTTTGGTGCACCCTCTTACCACAGTCAAGTACACCCAAATTCATGTCATTAAAAAAAAAAGAAATCAATGGCGTTTGCAAAACATGGTTTTAATTTATCTGTCTTGGATAGTTACTTCCAACATGGGCTAATGTGGGCAACTCCCCAAGCAGGGGAGCCCTGGATTCTCCAACACAGCCGGCTTCAAAGTTCAATGTCGGGCACGGGTAAACCATGACTTTTTTGTGGGTACTCTTATCCGACACATCCAATTTCATGTTGATCTGTGAAACTGGTATTGACAACCAATTTTTCTTCACTTTTCAAAAATCTTTGAAATGAACATCTTTGACGACATACTTGTCCTACATTAGAGTGTGTAGGCAAAAAACAACAACCCCCCCTCCAAAAAAAAAAAAAAAATCTGATTTATCACCATCTGAGAAAGATTTTTGCTTCCAATTGGGGCTGATTGAAGCAAATTCCTTAGCGGAGGATGATAAACCTCTGAGTAATGAACTTTGCCCAAAACGGTGGCTTCAAATCAAAATGGCCAACTTCCTGTTCAATTTTGCGCAATTTTTCACTTTTTGCGTGTCCTGTTCTGTCAGTCATGTCCACCCAATTTTGAGTCTGTGAAACCTGTTGCCATTTTTTTTTTAACTTTCCACAGCACGCTACTGAAGCAATTCACTGGAAATGGCCGAGCTTATGTTCAGTATCTGCATGGGGCCTCCAGAATTGGTGTGTGCGTCTTGCTGACAGATTTGCGTCAAGAATTTTATGTCCTTCGGTCAAACTTTTGTCATGGGCATTTTTTCTTCTAACTGGCCGTGTTACTGAGTGTGTTTTGGGGGCATATGAGTGTCCAGGAAAACATTTACACACACTTGCAAAAACGAGTTTCCGAAGCATATTGAGAGCCCCAAAGTCATTGAAGTCATTGAACCAAACAAAATAACTGCTACCGTCCATCTCACGCTAACGTCAGTTGCACTCAGATGCTAGCATTAACGGCTAGCTCGTTAGAAAATAATAACACCGGTGAACGATTGTTGAATTGGTTGCCGCCTCATTTGAGGAGTCTGCAGAGGGGTCTGGTTTGAGCTGGTTGCTAGCTGCTAGTAGTTGCTAGTTGGCTAGCCGCAAGCTGCTCTCAGCATTTGATTGGTCGGACGTGCGTTTCCATGAACGTGTCCATCCATCACGCATTATGAAAGTTCATTTATCAGCCTGTCTCTCTCTCTCTCTCTCTCACCCCCCCCCCCCACACACATGGTGACATAATAAGTTATGACAGCCTCATCACCTCTCCATTCACGTGACACGAGTGCGCGCACACACACATACACGCGAGTGTAATACATTTAACAGGATGGTTTGGTCATCAAATATCCAAATGACGGCGTCTGACGTGACCTTTTATTGTCTTTTATTTGAGGGGAAAACACAGGAGAAGGCTCCCTCAGTGTGTGTGTGTGTGTGTGTGTATACACGCACGTGCACGTGTGGTGATTGGCATCGAATGCAAAGCGACTGACTGACTCATGAATGCCTGAGCAGCTCATTGACTCTTGTTAGCAGGGCTAGAAAATATGAGCGCTTACCAAGCATCACTCGAATCTTTGAAGGAAAAGCTTGTGGGTTTGCGTGTGTGCCGTGTGCATGTGTGTGCGCTCGTATGCATGCGTGTTTATGCGTGCATGCACGCGTTGGAGGTGACGTGAGCGGGTGTATGATTTTATAGATGATCATGTCTTCTTGGTAGCACACAGCTTAAAGACAATAGCCCCCAAAATCCTATAAAAATCTTCAAATAAGGAGCGCGCAATGTTTCATGATAGCATGAATAACATGGCGCAAAAAAATCGAACTGTCGCCATTTCATAATAACACAAGAAGGAAAAAGTGTGAGAAGGATTTTGGGGGGGTCTTTTTTGTTGGTAGCGCCCTGGTGTGGCTTAGGTCCTACTTGGCCGACAGAGCTTTTTGTGTCAGTCTTGGTTGCTCTGAATCATGAACTGCTCCACTGTCGCGTGGTGTTCCACAGGGTTCAATTCCGGGGCCTCTGCTGTTCTCAGTCTATCTGCTCCTTTTGTGTTCTCATCTTAAAGAAACATGGTACTGCATTTCCTCCGATTTATCCTGTCTAGAGGAAATCAAGACCTGGATGGCACTGAATGTCTTGAATTTCAATGAAAAGAAGACAGAAGTGATGGTGTTTGGTCCCAGTAGCCCATCTGCACACCAGACACAATTAGATCCGGCGAGTACTAAGCCGGGACTCCGAGGGGGTGGAGCCTTCTCCGTTGCCGCTCCCTCTCTTCGGATTGAACCTTTCAATCTGGTCTTCAAACTCATTTTTATTCTTTGGCTTGGGACTCAGCAGGAGACTTGAGTTTGTGTGTGTTTTACTGTCTTTGCTATTCACTGATTGCTTTATCGTTTGTTGTTGGATTACTTTTTTTTTTTTTGCGCCATGTACGGCGCTTTGTATACAGCGGTGGTTGTTTTCAAGTGCCGGGGAAATAGACTCCAGTTGAGTTGAGCTGTTATTTATGTTTTTTGCTCCGGATATCTCTCGAAAGAGGTCTTTCAGAGACCCTGTGTTCATCTGCGGAGGTTGCAAAAACTACATGACGTCAGTCCTGGTCCATAAAAAAATCATATAGTATTTGTACTTGGTTACTCTTCACGCGTGCGCGTGTGCGGGCTCGCAGCTCATCAGGGGCGTGAAAAGGTTGCCGGCTGAATGCGAGGCGAGAATCAAAGAGAGATTACACGTCTGGCCGTGTATCATGGGCGATATATTGAACGTGGGCTTTTGTGCACTTGTGAGGGCGCCATTGTGCGACGCCTCAAAGAGCGTGCGGGCTCAACTCCATGACTAATCTGTCCCCCCGCCCGCATGATTTTATTCAATCTGTCCCACGTTTTTTTTTTTTTTTTTTTTTTTAAACGGCTTCGACATTTTGGCCGCTGAATGGACAATTTGAGGATGCTTAAAAGGCGGCGCTCGCACCAAAGAAGAAGACAAAAAAAAAAAAAAGAGCGGTGCTTTGTTTCAGCTCATCGCCGTCGCTCAGAATGTTTCATTCTCGTTTCATTCTTTTGCCTTTTTGCCTTGCTAACAGGAAACATTTGATAAGGCCCTGCTGACACACTTTACACACGCTTTACTACACACACGCACACACACACACTTGACTTTGACTCCGAGGAAAGAAGAAGAGAAAAAAAATCCACTTGAGTGAGAACAAAAGACGAGTCGACCATCCCAGGAAACTCGGGTCTGGTGGATGTCGTTCCGAAAAGCTTTCCAAGAAGCGAAAGCGTAATTCGTTTTTTTTCGACACCTTGACACTTGAAGCGCACGTTTTTTTAAAATATTGTGCCTGTTCTCACTGTCAAGAATTTTAAGACGAGCCTCGGAAGGGGAAAAAAAGAATCTTGAAGCAGTTGAAGTTGTTATGTCCAGTTTACGACAACGCGGAAGCATCAAACAAAAGATAATACTGATCAGCAGCACATTTGAAATAAATTAGCTAGGACGCTAATTTCCAAAATGTCTTCCCCCTTCATGCACAGCAGTTTGCTTGCACAATATGGATTTTACCATCCATCCATCCATCCATCCATCCATCATCTACCGCTTATCCGGGGCCGGGTCGCGGGGGCAACAGCTTTAGCAGGGAAGCCCAGACTTCCCTCTCCCTAGCTACTTCTTCCAGCTCTCCCCGGGGGATTCCGAGGCGTTCCCAAGCCAGCTGGGTGACGTAGTCTCTCCAGCGTGTCCTGGGTCTTCCTCGGGGTCTCCTCCCGGTGGGACATGCCCGGAACACCTCACCAGGGAGGCGCTCAGGAGGCATCCGAATCAGATGCCCAAGCCACCTCATCTGGCTCCTCTCGATGTGGAGGAGAAGCGGCTCGACTCTGAGCCCCTCCCGGATGACCGAGCTCCTCACCTTATCTCTGAGGGAGAGCCCGGACACCCTGCGGAGAAAACTCATTTCGGCCGCTTGTATCCGGGATCTCGTTCTTTCGGTCACGACCCATAGCTCGTGGCCATAGATGAGGGTTGGGACGTAGATCGACCGGTAAATTGAGAGCTTCGCCCTTTGGCTCAGCTCCTTCTTTACCACGACAGACCGATACAACGTCCGCATCACAGCAGACGCTGCACCGATCCGCCTGTCGATCTCTCGCTCCCTCCTGCCCTCACTCGTGAACAAGACCCCAAGATACTTAAACTCCTCCACTTGGGGTAATATCTCCTCCCCGACCCGGAGGGGGCAATCCACCCTTTTCCGACTGAGGACCATGGTTTCAGATTTGGAGGTGCTGATTTTCATCCCAACCGCTTCACACTCGGCTGCGAAACGCTCCAGTGAGAGTTGTAGAGCCCCGTTTGAAGGAGCCAACAGCACCACATCATCTGCAAAAAGCAGGGATGTAATACTGAGGCCCCCAAAACAGACTCCCTCAACGCTTCGGCTGCGCCTAGAAATTCTGTCCATAAAGGTTATGAACAGAATCGGCGACAAAGGGCAGCCTTGGCGGAGTCCTACCCCCACTGGAAACGGTTCCGACTTACTGCCGGCAATGCGAACCAAACTCTGACATCGGTGGTATAGTGACCGAACAGCATTGATAATTTGACATTTCAGAAAGAAAATCCACCTTAACTCCTAAATATGACTCCCAAGTATTTTGACATGACATATTATATTATTATTATTACCGTATTGGCTTGAATATATGTCGGCCCTGATTATAAGACAACCCTGTCTTTTTCAAGACTCATGTTTGAAAAAAGACTTTTTGAACACCAAATTCATTTTTATCCAAAAAATAATGACAGTACATCTGAAACAAATGATTATAACAATATATTTGAGAGAAAAAGCATGTTATTTTGCCTCATTCAGCCCTTAATATCTGAACATTTAAATATGTCAACTAGAGTGCAATCACATTCGTAAATGAATGGCTTCTGCTTTTTGAAATGTAAATGACATGGGAACTTCTCCTCAGCTGCCGGTTAACCTGGCCCATCTTCGACCCACTTTTCTCCAGATTGTCGCTACATCTCTTCTATTATTTTCTTCTCTTTCCCTTCTTACCGCTATTTTTTCTTTTTCTTCTTCGTGCTTCTGCTATTTTTATTTTTATTCTTCGTGACAGGGGTTGGCCTGGGGGTCAAGTTGAGCATTCACTTCAATGATATCTGGCGCCATCTAGCGTTGTGAATGGGTGTAATGTCTCAACCTCGAATATAAGACGACCCCCACTTTTTCAGTCTTACTTTAATGCAAAAAAAACACTGTCACTGTCTTATATTCGAGCCAGTACGGTATTATTATTCAGAGTTAGTGAAAAAAAAAAACGAAACAGCACGACATCATGAAGTTAGTTGAATGCACAATTTCTCCTCGTGTCTTTTTTGTCGTTCACCACGTGACGTGCCTGCGCTCACGGCCCACAACAAGGCACTCTACAGCGTCCGCCCCACCGTCTGATGGGAAGATGCGTTTTCGAGGTTGTAGGCGTGGCTAGCTCGCTCGCTGCACAACTAAAGCGATCGGGAAGTTGTCGTGTTGACGTTCATTCAGCAGTAAAGAGTGAGCAGCATTCTGAAGGCGAGGCCCAAGGGTCCCTAATCAAGTGTCCTGACAACTGACACGCCCTCGAAATAGAGGCGCCCCGACTGGCTGAGCGTGTGTGCGCCATCTATCAGCCGAGTGCGTGCGCCGCGCAGCCAGATGGCGTCAAAAAAGAGAGAGAAAGAGAGAGAGATGTATATTCAGGAGCTAAGGGTTGAGGAGGAAGACGACACGCTGCTGAGTGTTATCATGAAGGGCGCACGGCGGATTACGGCGGCCGCCGTTTGACGCCGTCTTTTGTGCTTTTCCGCGCACTTCAAACGGGCTCAACACTCGGAGACTAATGAGGCGGCCGTGGTGGTCGCGTTTGATTCGGTTTGCCGGTTCCTCCTGGCTGCGCTCGACCCTCCTGGCCATCGATTGATCACTCGGTGTGCGCTGATTAATCGCTGATTAATCGCTCAGAATGAATCCGAGTTCCTGGGCACGGAGCGCCTCGTCTCACGTGTCAAATATTCGCCGCCAATTTGCTTTTGTTGAATCGTCACACAAAACCCAACAATCAAGGGAATCGGAGGGAAAATACTTAGCAAAATTATTATTATTATTTTTTTTTAATCCCGTTATTTGCTGGAATAATCAATGGTAATGTATTGAAAAAATAAAAATCGGTCGTCACAGCAGCCCTCGGTGCAATTACCATGCGAGTGTTTGTGTTTATCAGTCCCGGAGGCGCGCAAAGCAGTGGATGAGCAGGGCGCCGCCTCGTTATCGTGTCGTATCGCAAACCTGATAACGGGATCGTCGCGTTTACGTCCGCTGATAAGTGACGACGTCTGTGTGTTCTTCACGCTGATCGGCAAAAAAACGCACACATCCGCCGCATACGAAAACTTGCCCATCAAGTCGTGCGACGCAGATTTGAAGCGTACGACCTCGTTGGGTTTTTTTCTTCCGCTTTTTGAAGGCTTTGAGGGCCTGTCACTGGGGCGCGACCTTTTGACCTTTTGCTCACCTCGGTGTCCATTTTTGTGACCGTGAGCGGGCGCTAACCGGAAGGCGCTCGCAAAAGGCCCGTCGCTTGCCAGTGCCAGTACGCTTTTGCGGTTCCTTCGCCGGTTCCGACCGTAAGCAGAACTTATTGGTACCTACCAGCCTTGGGGAACAAAAATGGAACCCGACTGTCGCCTTTTTTGTTTCTTCTCTCTCCGAATCATCTATTTCTTCATGTCGTCCTCCTCCTCGTTGCGTACTGTTTTCTTCCCTCTCTTAAAAGGAGCGTCCCCCCCCCCCCCACCCCTTTCTCGCCCGCAGCCCTCAGTCAGCCTTTTGATTGACGCGTGCCGCGCGTCTGTGAACAACAAACGTGTTCTTTTATTTTTGGCCCGCATGCAAATAAAGCAAAAGCGAGTGTCGACGAGGGAGCAGCCAGCGCGATGAAAACATCAAGAAAACCGATGGGGGGGAGGGAAGGGGGGGAGGGGGGGGTCTTTGCGGAGGCACCGGCGGGGCTGAAGAAGCCGTTCGTCTGGGCCCACGCCAGCCAACCGACAAGCAACTTTGTTTGCGGCGCGGAACAAGAGGGAAGGCGAGAAAGGAGGAACGGCGAGGAGCAGGGAGCCAAGCACGGAAATAGCTCCCTTAACTACTCGATGGCGCTTGGAACGCGGCCGGGCCTCCCCGCAGAGACGCGCCCGCCCGCCCGCCCGCCCGCCCGCTGCCAAGCAATTCGCCTCCGAGCAGGTGCGCCTTTGAATCCTCCTCATCCTCAGGTCGACCGCTTTCGTCTGTCTAATTAAAGTCACAATAAGATGTTAATTAGCCAACAAGGTCACCTCCCTCGCGCGAGCGCCACAACAATGGCGGCGGGGCCGCTTTTCGGCAATCAAAGAAGGAGAACCGCGAGAAAGAGGAGGAGGAGAATGGAAAAGATGAGATGGAGGAATCGGGAGGAGGAGAGGACCAAGGAGGAGCGGCAGGAAATTGAGTAAAGAAAGATTTCCAAGAGGGAGGAAGGATGGGCTGATGGAGGAGGAGGAGCAGCAGGAAGCCAAGGAGGAGATGAAAACCAACCCCCCCCCCACCCCCCCCCGAACCCTCTCCCCACCACCCCCTGCCCCCTTTGCTCACTGTGAAGAAAAAAAAACGATTCAATGTTTTGGTCTCCATTTACTTGTTGGAGAAGGTCAAACAAGATGGCCGTCGCCGTTAGCTTGCGCAGGCAGCCAAGCTAGCAAGCCAAGCTAGCAAGCCAAGCTAGCAAGCCAAGCTAGCAAGTTGGGCTTCAGTACAAGTTACAAAAGTTCTGTCTTTTTTTGGGGGGGGGAGGGGCGTGAAATTCGGGAAAGCCAACTTTAGGCCCCCCCCCAAAAAAAAAAAATGTCATCGCCTCACCCAACTTAAAATGTTTTCAAAAGTTTCGAGCGCTTTTCGTGGCCTCTCGCTCAGATCTTCCCCCTCTCCCGTGTGTGCCGCGGCTTTTTTTTTTTTTTTTCCTCTCGCTGCCGTTCAAGAGTTCTGAAGCGCTTCGTGTTACGTTAAAGTCGGCGGCGGTGTCGCTCGATCTTATGGTCTGAGCCGTCAGCGACTTAGCGAGCGCGGGCGCTAAAAAGTCGCAATCTCCTGAGCGTGAGTGAAGGCCCGCTCCTCCCCCCCATTCTCCTCCCCACCTCATCGTCGCCCCCGCGCCGCTTCCTCTCCCGCTCACCTGCCGCATGTCAAACACGCGGGAAATCCGCGCTAATGCCGGTTCGCCGCCAACGCCGATCTCGCCGTTTAGCTGCGACAACGCTCCTCCCGTCACCCCGAGCCCTCCCCGCTTTCCCCCGCCGCGGCGACGAGTAGCGGGACGTGTTTTTGACGTGCTCTTTACGTTTTGAGCTCAGGAAATCCCGGCATCTGTCTCGGCACTTCTACCTGGATTTCTTTTAAACGGGAAAGATAAGCCAAATTAATATGAGCGAGTCGCCGGAGGGGCTTTGGAGCGCCGGATCTCATGCGCCGCGCAAGGGGTGCCTCGTCGTCTCCTCGGGCGCCGCTCGCCTCGGCGGTCCCGATAGCCCGCAGCCCGGCCGGCCCGAGCGTTTTCACTCTAAGAATAGCAGAAAGAGTTTTTGAGGCTTCACTGAAGACGGTTCGCCCATTAGCATTAGCATTAGCATGTTGCTATTCAAAGTGCCAGTTCAGATGTTCTAGTAGGCTTTTGGGCAGTGTTTGCATAAGCCACATTCTCGGCCGTCAAAGCGGACTTTGGCGTCCACTCGCCGTGAAAATAAGGACGAGATGTCATTGTCGCAAAGGCGCCGTTAGCGGCGGTAAGAACGCGGCGCCGACACGAGCTGTCGCGAATCCATCTTTGTGATGTCGCCGTAAACTTTGGGCAATAAAACGCCGCCTTTTCATTGCCGCCGCATTTCCATCATGCCCACGTGCACGTGCTCGCTCGCTAGACCAAACCAGCGCGCGCAGAAATATGAAATGTATTTGTGCGTTTTGGCCCCAGTCAAAGATAATACAATTCCTCTTTTCTTATTTCTTTACAATACATCTTTTCGCTCGCTCGCCAAATTCATTTTCTAATGGAAATATTTGTTTTGTAAATCAAATATGTATTATGCGCGGAATGCAAAACACAAATTAAATTATGTTAATGAAATGAAAGAGATATGAAATGCATATTTCATGGACACGCCGGCGACGTGCGGATAAAAATCTGCGGGGAGGGAAGGAAAAAAAAAAAAAAGAAGGCTCCCAATCTCATTGGGAGGAAGACATGTTGGCGCGGCAGATAGCGGCTCATTAAAGCGCTCGCTGCTTAGTATACGTACACTTTATATACGCCCGGATGGTAAATAATAAGCGGCGAGGAAGACGAGCAGCCAATAATGAAATAGTGTCTTTAATGGCGCCGCCATTGATGTCAGCACAAAAGGGGAAGATTGCAAACGTGCTGCAAAGCGTCGCGTATTCAAATGCTGCTGACTCAGCGGCCCGATCATATAGATATTAGCTGACCTCAGACAAAAAAAACCGAAAAAAAAAGCGATTTAAATGTCACATTGCGTACACTTTAATGAATAATAGATTGCCTTGTGTTGTCGCCCCCTTCATGAACACTAAGAATAGCAAACAAATGAAAGGCGCCGCTTTGCCGCCACGCCGAAATCGTCGCCGTCGTAATAAGCACAAATGCAGCCGAGCCTCTCGCGACATCATCGCCGATTTTCAGCCCATGGCGATGGACGGGCCAGGCGGCGCCGAGCTCGGCTGCGGCCAATTCCACGTGTCGCCCGCGCCTTTCGAACAACTTGGACGCCATCTTGTCTGCAGTCACAGTTGAAGTTACTTTTTCCCACGGGTTAGGTTACCCCGAATTGTCAGCGTCTGACCAAAGAAGTCAGGAAAGGAGGATTTGGTGAAGAGGACTGCTCACATTTTCGGGGTTTTCAAGGGTTTCAAATTGTAAAAATGACAAAAACGAGACTGAGGAAGGTTGCCGGCAAATAAAATCACTTGTATTCTTTGGCGTTCGACTCAGCATGACTTAGATTTGTTCTTGATTTGACTGCTTGGTGCTTTCTACCGCCTTTATTACCGATTTGTCTTACTGTTTATCGTGCTTGTTAAATCGCTCCATGTACAGCACTTTGTATGCTGCGATGGCTGTTTGAAAGTGCTCTAGAAATACTCTTGACTTGACTTGTTCTTGATTTTACTGTCTGGTGCTTTCTACCGCCTTTATTACCGATTCGTCTTACTGATTATTGTGTATGTTAAATCGCTTCATGTACAGCACTTTGTATGCAGCGATGGCTGTTTGGAACTGCTCCAGAAATACTCTTGACTTGACTTGACTTGTTCTTGATTTTACTGCTGGGTGCTTTCTACCGCCTTTATTACCGATTTGTATTAGTGTTTATTGCGCATGTTAAATCACTCCATGTACAGCACTTTGTATGCAGCGATGGCTGTTTGAAAGTGCTCCACAAATACTCTTGACTTGACTTGTTCTTGATTTTACTGTCTGGTGCTTTCTACCGCCTTTATTACCGATTTGTCTTACTGTTTATTGTGCATGTTAAATCGCTCCCTGTACAGCACTTTGTATGCAGCCATGGCTGTTTGAAAATGCTCCAGAAGTACTCTTGACTTGACTTGACTTGACTTGAAATATTGCAAAAAGAAAAGCGAAAAGATGGTCCAAAATGATTCCTATTTTTAAGGAGGATCTATTTGACGAGTTATTCCTCCACCAAGCGTCTCCAGTTGCTCCGCAATGCTGCCGCTGGCCTCCTGACTGGTCCTCATTTTAAGAGGGAGTAAAATCATCACTCCTCCTCTGGCATCTCGTTATTGGCTACATTTGAGAGTTCGGTTTTTTTTTCCAGATGATTTGTTGGCAAAACTTGCCCGGTGCTTCAGGCAGACACTATTAGAGGTACCGAGAACTAAGTGGAGGCTCCGAGCCTTTTGCGTTGCCGCTGCCGCTCTTCGGGAGGAAGGTTGGGCAAGCGCCCTGGCTGCCCATCTTTCAAACTCGCCATTTTTAATCTTTGGCTTTGGACTCGGCGTGACGCGGGATGTTGAGTTGCACCGTTTTGGTGCCTTCGCCATCTTGGTTGCAGTTCATAAATATAAAAGTCCTCGGCAATCAGAGAGTCAGAGCGTTTTAGTTTTTTGGGGGGTTTTTTTGTTGTTGTTGTTGGTGGTTTTTTTTTTAGATGATTGAATGTGGTGTTTGGTTGTTTTATGTGGGCGGTCCGGTGACCCAGTTATTAGCACTTGGGAGTGACAGAGGAACTTGGACGATATGCCGACTTTAAATGTGACCTCCCAATCCAAAGAAGATGGCGGCACGTGATGGCAATGTGACTCCTGCGCTTTATCTCATTAACAATAATAAGGTGAAGATTGTAATTATGTTTTCGATAATTGTCATTCTTTGCCTTTCCTGATGCAGCAAAGCATCATGGGAATGACAACCTGCTTGCGCAAGGCGTCGGCGTCATACACACCAGAGTGACTTTGCCTCCCGACTAAGGGATGAAAATCTCTTTTCATCAAGTGTGCAGCGACTTGAATGCGATACAATTCCTTCATCACATCGCGTACGAGGAAAAGGTAGCAATCGGACAGAGTCAAAAAAATGAATTCCGAAGATTAAAAACTCAAATTAAATTGGATTTATTTTGTAATTTGCATATTTTCTTCAATTAGAATTGGCCGCAGTATGACATGGTTATATATATGATATATATGTATATATATATATACATATATATAGTTTTGTTTCTGTTTGAACTGACTTGACGACAAAGACCAAAATGGGGCAGCGTCCATCTTGTGATTGTTAACGGCGGGCCGCGGAGAAGGTAAAGGGGGGGAAAAAAAAATCAATCTGTGGCAGCTGATATGAAAAGATGTCTCCTCGGTGGGAGCGTTCGGCTCTCGTGTGCCGAGTGTGCAAATCAATTCATGCGCACACAAAGAGCAAACACCACAAACGCCACAATAGGAAATTGAAGATTCCCCCCCCCCTCTTAGCCCCCCGCCTCCCAACCCCAACCCCTTTTAAATATACCACGACGTATTTGTTTTGTGGATTAGCAATGTGAAATGAAATCTCAACAGTTACTTAAAATAATATGCAAAAGATATTTCCTCTTGTTTTTATATGATTCCTTGACTCGGTTGCCTCCCACCCCAACTCTCACACACCCCCACCGTTTCCCTCCCGCCCCCACCAACACCTCTTCCCTATTTGATGGCAATGAAATATTTACAAAAAAAAAATACAAAGAAAAATACAAAATTTAAAAATGAGTCCTCAGATTTTTTCGGGGGAGTGTAAATGTCGAACATTACCTGAAAAGTGGCACTTTTTTTTTTTTTTTTTTGGAAGTGGTGTTACCGGGATAAGTTCCGCAAAGTCTTACTTCTTTTTATGTGTAAGTTTGAAAGATCACCAGAAAAAAAAACATTTTTACAACTTACAGTACAGTACTTACAGACACCAAGGAAAGAACTTTGAATTTTAACAACGCTGAAATGTTACGTGGGGAAAAAAAAATTAAAATTAAAATAAAAAAACGTATATTTTCCTTTTATATGCATATTGACAACATGACCAGAAAAAAAATGTAACCCGCGAAAAAAAACTTTGCAAATAAGAAACTCCAAAGTTGAAATATTGCAATAGAGTTATTTTCATTTCATTTTATGAACACAAATTATGAACAGAGAAAAAAAAACATTTTTTTTCCTCGAAAAGTATTGTAATGTTAGTCATCAAACGGCCACTTGAACGGTTGAATGGTGAAATTGAGAGAGAAAGTTGTAAAATTGTGAATAAGTAAAAAAATTACTTTAGAGTGTAAATTTGCAACATTACAAGAAAAACAAAAACGAACAAGAAATTCTACGAGAAAAGTTATACCGTTACTGTGGGGGGGGGGGGCGTCAAACGGGAACGTCGCCTTTAAAGGAGCCATTTTGTGACCTTTTTCTTTTTTTTGTTAGCGGCTGTCAGCGAGCGCCTGCCGTCATGGCGGCTGTCACACGAAGACGCCGTCAGCGGTGGCCATCTGGCCCGGCGTCACGCTCGACACGTCCGCCTGACGAGTCCTGACAAGTCCCCGCACGGCAACGTTTTTAGCGGCTCACCTGCAACTCCAAGCTTCGACCGTGTTTGTATTTATTGGCCGCGTTCGCCCTGCAGCCAATCAGGAGCCAGAAGAAAGTCATTCACGGAAAAGACAGGTTGACGTCTTCAAACATTCAGACGTGATCTACCGTGCACCCGATGCGTTTTACGGAAGATATCGAAGCGATAAGAACGGAAACAAATGCTTACCGCGCGCTACGGATGACTTGGTCATGGTCGAGTTTGTCAATGTCGTAACACTTCACTCAGAATACGGCACGTCAAAGCGCTACGTTTCGCGCAGAATTTTTCGTCGTCTTTCTCATATGCCAGCACGTTTGCTGCGTTCTCACCAAACAGAATGTTTTAGACGTCTTTTCGCAAATACACTTTGTGTGTTGGGATGTCGCTGACATTAAAATGTATGCAAACGTTGACGGTTGCGCTTGATGCCAGCGGGAATCCTGCGGGAATAAAACAGCGTCGCCAGCTGCCCGTTTCTCCCCACCCCCCCCCATCCCCGCCCCCACCCCAGCCCGAGGGTTTAAGGAAGTGGCGCCGAAGGCGCAGCGCCGTCGCGCTTTCCATTTTCTTTGGATCGAGTCGCATCCCAGCGATTATATAGAAGTGCTGATTAG
>NC_067454.1:0-7500 GCF_025434085.1 Hippocampus zosterae | reverse complement strand
TTAGGGTTAGGGTTAGGGTTAGGGTTAGGGTTAGGGTTAGGGTTAGGGTTAGGGTTAGGGTTAGGGTTAGGGTTAGGGTTAGGGTTAGGGTTAGGGTTAGGGTTAGGGTTAGGGTTAGGGTTAGGGTTAGGGTTAGGGTTAGGGTTAGGGTTAGGGTTAGGGTTAGGGTTAGGGTTAGGGTTAGGGTTAGGGTTAGGGTTAGGGTTAGGGTTAGGGTTAGGGTTAGGGTTAGGGTTAGGGTTAGGGTTAGGGTTAGGGTTAGGGTTAGGGTTAGGGTTAGGGTTAGGGTTAGGGTTAGGGTTAGGGTTAGGGTTAGGGTTAGGGTTAGGGTTAGGGTTAGGGTTAGGGTTAGGGTTAGGGTTAGGGTTAGGGTTAGGGTTAGGGTTAGGGTTAGGGTTAGGGTTAGGGTTAGGGTTAGGGTTAGGGTTAGGGTTAGGGTTAGGGTTAGGGTTAGGGTTAGGGTTAGGGTTAGGGTTAGGGTTAGGGTTAGGGTTAGGGTTAGGGTTAGGGTTAGGGTTAGGGTTAGGGTTAGGGTTAGGGTTAGGGTTAGGGTTAGGGTTAGGGTTAGGGTTAGGGTTAGGGTTAGGGTTAGGGTTAGGGTTAGGGTTAGGGTTAGGGTTAGGGTTAGGGTTAGGGTTAGGGTTAGGGTTAGGGTTAGGGTTAGGGTTAGGGTTAGGGTTAGGGTTAGGGTTAGGGTTAGGGTTAGGGTTAGGGTTAGGGTTAGGGTTAGGGTTAGGGTTAGGGTTAGGGTTAGGGTTAGGGTTAGGGTTAGGGTTAGGGTTAGGGTTAGGGTTAGGGTTAGGGTTAGGGTTAGGGTTAGGGTTAGGGTTAGGGTTAGGGTTAGGGTTAGGGTTAGGGTTAGGGTTAGGGTTAGGGTTAGGGTTAGGGTTAGGGTTAGGGTTAGGGTTAGGGTTAGGGTTAGGGTTAGGGTTAGGGTTAGGGTTAGGGTTAGGGTTAGGGTTAGGGTTAGGGTTAGGGTTAGGGTTAGGGTTAGGGTTAGGGTTAGGGTTAGGGTTAGGGTTAGGGTTAGGGTTAGGGTTAGGGTTAGGGTTAGGGTTAGGGTTAGGGTTAGGGTTAGGGTTAGGGTTAGGGTTAGGGTTAGGGTTAGGGTTAGGGTTAGGGTTAGGGTTAGGGTTAGGGTTAGGGTTAGGGTTAGGGTTAGGGTTAGGGTTAGGGTTAGGGTTAGGGTTAGGGTTAGGGTTAGGGTTAGGGTTAGGGTTAGGGTTAGGGTTAGGGTTAGGGTTAGGGTTAGGGTTAGGGTTAGGGTTAGGGTTAGGGTTAGGGTTAGGGTTAGGGTTAGGGTTAGGGTTAGGGTTAGGGTTAGGGTTAGGGTTAGGGTTAGGGTTAGGGTTAGGGTTAGGGTTAGGGTTAGGGTTAGGGTTAGGGTTAGGGTTAGGGTTAGGGTTAGGGTTAGGGTTAGGGTTAGGGTTAGGGTTAGGGTTAGGGTTAGGGTTAGGGTTAGGGTTAGGGTTAGGGTTAGGGTTAGGGTTAGGGTTAGGGTTAGGGTTAGGGTTAGGGTTAGGGTTAGGGTTAGGGTTAGGGTTAGGGTTAGGGTTAGGGTTAGGGTTAGGGTTAGGGTTAGGGTTAGGGTTAGGGTTAGGGTTAGGGTTAGGGTTAGGGTTAGGGTTAGGGTTAGGGTTAGGGTTAGGGTTAGGGTTAGGGTTAGGGTTAGGGTTAGGGTTAGGGTTAGGGTTAGGGTTAGGGTTAGGGTTAGGGTTAGGGTTAGGGTTAGGGTTAGGGTTAGGGTTAGGGTTAGGGTTAGGGTTAGGGTTAGGGTTAGGGTTAGGGTTAGGGTTAGGGTTAGGGTTAGGGTTAGGGTTAGGGTTAGGGTTAGGGTTAGGGTTAGGGTTAGGGTTAGGGTTAGGGTTAGGGTTAGGGTTAGGGTTAGGGTTAGGGTTAGGGTTAGGGTTAGGGTTAGGGTTAGGGTTAGGGTTAGGGTTAGGGTTAGGGTTAGGGTTAGGGTTAGGGTTAGGGTTAGGGTTAGGGTTAGGGTTAGGGTTAGGGTTAGGGTTAGGGTTAGGGTTAGGGTTAGGGTTAGGGTTAGGGTTAGGGTTAGGGTTAGGGTTAGGGTTAGGGTTAGGGTTAGGGTTAGGGTTAGGGTTAGGGTTAGGGTTAGGGTTAGGGTTAGGGTTAGGGTTAGGGTTAGGGTTAGGGTTAGGGTTAGGGTTAGGGTTAGGGTTAGGGTTAGGGTTAGGGTTAGGGTTAGGGTTAGGGTTAGGGTTAGGGTTAGGGTTAGGGTTAGGGTTAGGGTTAGGGTTAGGGTTAGGGTTAGGGTTAGGGTTAGGGTTAGGGTTAGGGTTAGGGTTAGGGTTAGGGTTAGGGTTAGGGTTAGGGTTAGGGTTAGGGTTAGGGTTAGGGTTAGGGTTAGGGTTAGGGTTAGGGTTAGGGTTAGGGTTAGGGTTAGGGTTAGGGTTAGGGTTAGGGTTAGGGTTAGGGTTAGGGTTAGGGTTAGGGTTAGGGTTAGGGTTAGGGTTAGGGTTAGGGTTAGGGTTAGGGTTAGGGTTAGGGTTAGGGTTAGGGTTAGGGTTAGGGTTAGGGTTAGGGTTAGGGTTAGGGTTAGGGTTAGGGTTAGGGTTAGGGTTAGGGTTAGGGTTAGGGTTAGGGTTAGGGTTAGGGTTAGGGTTAGGGTTAGGGTTAGGGTTAGGGTTAGGGTTAGGGTTAGGGTTAGGGTTAGGGTTAGGGTTAGGGTTAGGGTTAGGGTTAGGGTTAGGGTTAGGGTTAGGGTTAGGGTTAGGGTTAGGGTTAGGGTTAGGGTTAGGGTTAGGGTTAGGGTTAGGGTTAGGGTTAGGGTTAGGGTTAGGGTTAGGGTTAGGGTTAGGGTTAGGGTTAGGGTTAGGGTTAGGGTTAGGGTTAGGGTTAGGGTTAGGGTTAGGGTTAGGGTTAGGGTTAGGGTTAGGGTTAGGGTTAGGGTTAGGGTTAGGGTTAGGGTTAGGGTTAGGGTTAGGGTTAGGGTTAGGGTTAGGGTTAGGGTTAGGGTTAGGGTTAGGGTTAGGGTTAGGGTTAGGGTTAGGGTTAGGGTTAGGGTTAGGGTTAGGGTTAGGGTTAGGGTTAGGGTTAGGGTTAGGGTTAGGGTTAGGGTTAGGGTTAGGGTTAGGGTTAGGGTTAGGGTTAGGGTTAGGGTTAGGGTTAGGGTTAGGGTTAGGGTTAGGGTTAGGGTTAGGGTTAGGGTTAGGGTTAGGGTTAGGGTTAGGGTTAGGGTTAGGGTTAGGGTTAGGGTTAGGGTTAGGGTTAGGGTTAGGGTTAGGGTTAGGGTTAGGGTTAGGGTTAGGGTTAGGGTTAGGGTTAGGGTTAGGGTTAGGGTTAGGGTTAGGGTTAGGGTTAGGGTTAGGGTTAGGGTTAGGGTTAGGGTTAGGGTTAGGGTTAGGGTTAGGGTTAGGGTTAGGGTTAGGGTTAGGGTTAGGGTTAGGGTTAGGGTTAGGGTTAGGGTTAGGGTTAGGGTTAGGGTTAGGGTTAGGGTTAGGGTTAGGGTTAGGGTTAGGGTTAGGGTTAGGGTTAGGGTTAGGGTTAGGGTTAGGGTTAGGGTTAGGGTTAGGGTTAGGGTTAGGGTTAGGGTTAGGGTTAGGGTTAGGGTTAGGGTTAGGGTTAGGGTTAGGGTTAGGGTTAGGGTTAGGGTTAGGGTTAGGGTTAGGGTTAGGGTTAGGGTTAGGGTTAGGGTTAGGGTTAGGGTTAGGGTTAGGGTTAGGGTTAGGGTTAGGGTTAGGGTTAGGGTTAGGGTTAGGGTTAGGGTTAGGGTTAGGGTTAGGGTTAGGGTTAGGGTTAGGGTTAGGGTTAGGGTTAGGGTTAGGGTTAGGGTTAGGGTTAGGGTTAGGGTTAGGGTTAGGGTTAGGGTTAGGGTTAGGGTTAGGGTTAGGGTTAGGGTTAGGGTTAGGGTTAGGGTTAGGGTTAGGGTTAGGGTTAGGGTTAGGGTTAGGGTTAGGGTTAGGGTTAGGGTTAGGGTTAGGGTTAGGGTTAGGGTTAGGGTTAGGGTTAGGGTTAGGGTTAGGGTTAGGGTTAGGGTTAGGGTTAGGGTTAGGGTTAGGGTTAGGGTTAGGGTTAGGGTTAGGGTTAGGGTTAGGGTTAGGGTTAGGGTTAGGGTTAGGGTTAGGGTTAGGGTTAGGGTTAGGGTTAGGGTTAGGGTTAGGGTTAGGGTTAGGGTTAGGGTTAGGGTTAGGGTTAGGGTTAGGGTTAGGGTTAGGGTTAGGGTTAGGGTTAGGGTTAGGGTTAGGGTTAGGGTTAGGGTTAGGGTTAGGGTTAGGGTTAGGGTTAGGGTTAGGGTTAGGGTTAGGGTTAGGGTTAGGGTTAGGGTTAGGGTTAGGGTTAGGGTTAGGGTTAGGGTTAGGGTTAGGGTTAGGGTTAGGGTTAGGGTTAGGGTTAGGGTTAGGGTTAGGGTTAGGGTTAGGGTTAGGGTTAGGGTTAGGGTTAGGGTTAGGGTTAGGGTTAGGGTTAGGGTTAGGGTTAGGGTTAGGGTTAGGGTTAGGGTTAGGGTTAGGGTTAGGGTTAGGGTTAGGGTTAGGGTTAGGGTTAGGGTTAGGGTTAGGGTTAGGGTTAGGGTTAGGGTTAGGGTTAGGGTTAGGGTTAGGGTTAGGGTTAGGGTTAGGGTTAGGGTTAGGGTTAGGGTTAGGGTTAGGGTTAGGGTTAGGGTTAGGGTTAGGGTTAGGGTTAGGGTTAGGGTTAGGGTTAGGGTTAGGGTTAGGGTTAGGGTTAGGGTTAGGGTTAGGGTTAGGGTTAGGGTTAGGGTTAGGGTTAGGGTTAGGGTTAGGGTTAGGGTTAGGGTTAGGGTTAGGGTTAGGGTTAGGGTTAGGGTTAGGGTTAGGGTTAGGGTTAGGGTTAGGGTTAGGGTTAGGGTTAGGGTTAGGGTTAGGGTTAGGGTTAGGGTTAGGGTTAGGGTTAGGGTTAGGGTTAGGGTTAGGGTTAGGGTTAGGGTTAGGGTTAGGGTTAGGGTTAGGGTTAGGGTTAGGGTTAGGGTTAGGGTTAGGGTTAGGGTTAGGGTTAGGGTTAGGGTTAGGGTTAGGGTTAGGGTTAGGGTTAGGGTTAGGGTTAGGGTTAGGGTTAGGGTTAGGGTTAGGGTTAGGGTTAGGGTTAGGGTTAGGGTTAGGGTTAGGGTTAGGGTTAGGGTTAGGGTTAGGGTTAGGGTTAGGGTTAGGGTTAGGGTTAGGGTTAGGGTTAGGGTTAGGGTTAGGGTTAGGGTTAGGGTTAGGGTTAGGGTTAGGGTTAGGGTTAGGGTTAGGGTTAGGGTTAGGGTTAGGGTTAGGGTTAGGGTTAGGGTTAGGGTTAGGGTTAGGGTTAGGGTTAGGGTTAGGGTTAGGGTTAGGGTTAGGGTTAGGGTTAGGGTTAGGGTTAGGGTTAGGGTTAGGGTTAGGGTTAGGGTTAGGGTTAGGGTTAGGGTTAGGGTTAGGGTTAGGGTTAGGGTTAGGGTTAGGGTTAGGGTTAGGGTTAGGGTTAGGGTTAGGGTTAGGGTTAGGGTTAGGGTTAGGGTTAGGGTTAGGGTTAGGGTTAGGGTTAGGGTTAGGGTTAGGGTTAGGGTTAGGGTTAGGGTTAGGGTTAGGGTTAGGGTTAGGGTTAGGGTTAGGGTTAGGGTTAGGGTTAGGGTTAGGGTTAGGGTTAGGGTTAGGGTTAGGGTTAGGGTTAGGGTTAGGGTTAGGGTTAGGGTTAGGGTTAGGGTTAGGGTTAGGGTTAGGGTTAGGGTTAGGGTTAGGGTTAGGGTTAGGGTTAGGGTTAGGGTTAGGGTTAGGGTTAGGGTTAGGGTTAGGGTTAGGGTTAGGGTTAGGGTTAGGGTTAGGGTTAGGGTTAGGGTTAGGGTTAGGGTTAGGGTTAGGGTTAGGGTTAGGGTTAGGGTTAGGGTTAGGGTTAGGGTTAGGGTTAGGGTTAGGGTTAGGGTTAGGGTTAGGGTTAGGGTTAGGGTTAGGGTTAGGGTTAGGGTTAGGGTTAGGGTTAGGGTTAGGGTTAGGGTTAGGGTTAGGGTTAGGGTTAGGGTTAGGGTTAGGGTTAGGGTTAGGGTTAGGGTTAGGGTTAGGGTTAGGGTTAGGGTTAGGGTTAGGGTTAGGGTTAGGGTTAGGGTTAGGGTTAGGGTTAGGGTTAGGGTTAGGGTTAGGGTTAGGGTTAGGGTTAGGGTTAGGGTTAGGGTTAGGGTTAGGGTTAGGGTTAGGGTTAGGGTTAGGGTTAGGGTTAGGGTTAGGGTTAGGGTTAGGGTTAGGGTTAGGGTTAGGGTTAGGGTTAGGGTTAGGGTTAGGGTTAGGGTTAGGGTTAGGGTTAGGGTTAGGGTTAGGGTTAGGGTTAGGGTTAGGGTTAGGGTTAGGGTTAGGGTTAGGGTTAGGGTTAGGGTTAGGGTTAGGGTTAGGGTTAGGGTTAGGGTTAGGGTTAGGGTTAGGGTTAGGGTTAGGGTTAGGGTTAGGGTTAGGGTTAGGGTTAGGGTTAGGGTTAGGGTTAGGGTTAGGGTTAGGGTTAGGGTTAGGGTTAGGGTTAGGGTTAGGGTTAGGGTTAGGGTTAGGGTTAGGGTTAGGGTTAGGGTTAGGGTTAGGGTTAGGGTTAGGGTTAGGGTTAGGGTTAGGGTTAGGGTTAGGGTTAGGGTTAGGGTTAGGGTTAGGGTTAGGGTTAGGGTTAGGGTTAGGGTTAGGGTTAGGGTTAGGGTTAGGGTTAGGGTTAGGGTTAGGGTTAGGGTTAGGGTTAGGGTTAGGGTTAGGGTTAGGGTTAGGGTTAGGGTTAGGGTTAGGGTTAGGGTTAGGGTTAGGGTTAGGGTTAGGGTTAGGGTTAGGGTTAGGGTTAGGGTTAGGGTTAGGGTTAGGGTTAGGGTTAGGGTTAGGGTTAGGGTTAGGGTTAGGGTTAGGGTTAGGGTTAGGGTTAGGGTTAGGGTTAGGGTTAGGGTTAGGGTTAGGGTTAGGGTTAGGGTTAGGGTTAGGGTTAGGGTTAGGGTTAGGGTTAGGGTTAGGGTTAGGGTTAGGGTTAGGGTTAGGGTTAGGGTTAGGGTTAGGGTTAGGGTTAGGGTTAGGGTTAGGGTTAGGGTTAGGGTTAGGGTTAGGGTTAGGGTTAGGGTTAGGGTTAGGGTTAGGGTTAGGGTTAGGGTTAGGGTTAGGGTTAGGGTTAGGGTTAGGGTTAGGGTTAGGGTTAGGGTTAGGGTTAGGGTTAGGGTTAGGGTTAGGAGGTTAGGGTTAGGGTTAGGGTTAGGGTTAGGGTTAGGGTTAGGGTTAGGGTTAGGGTTAGGGTTAGGGTTAGGGTTAGGGTTAGGGTTAGGGTTAGGGTTAGGGTTAGGGTTAGGGTTAGGGTTAGGGTTAGGGTTAGGGTTAGGGTTAGGGTTAGGGTTAGGGTTAGGGTTAGGGTTAGGGTTAGGGTTAGGGTTAGGGTTAGGGTTAGGGTTAGGGTTAGGGTTAGGGTTAGGGTTAGGGTTAGGGTTAGGGTTAGGGTTAGGGTTAGGGTTAGGGTTAGGGTTAGGGTTAGGGTTAGGGTTAGGGTTAGGGTTAGGGTTAGGGTTAGGGTTAGGGTTAGGGTTAGGGTTAGGGTTAGGGTTAGGGTTAGGGTTAGGGTTAG
>NC_067453.1:31140555-31177826 GCF_025434085.1 Hippocampus zosterae | reverse complement strand
AGAGAGAGAGAGAGCAGAGAGAGAAAATGTGTGCCAGGTATTTCTTGTGTATTAGCCACCTTGCCAAAACAACAGTGAAAAAGACACCAGGGACACGTGTGTGTGTGGGGGGGAGGGTGGGGGGTACACTCCAGAGAAGTGCCTTCTTTTTTTTTTTACACTACCATGTTTCTTCTTGGTTAAAAGCCTACGTTTCTCCACACTGTGCCAATGGGCCGACACGGTAACTGTGAGGCGTTAAAACTGGCCCAAAAATAAATATATAAAACAATATCTGCAACGACTGTTGCACTCTATGGTGGCGGTGAACCAAAGTCCTTTCACATTAAGCAGAAGTTTGGCAGATAGTGAACAATTCTTCAAAAAAAAGAGACTCAAATCTGTCACTGAAGTTTATTGTCACAATAAATCTAAAAGAACTCCATATGGAGTATTAAAACAAACATATTTCCCTTAAGAAGGCCACCACTAACTTAACGCTAACACAAAAAGTTCACTTCTTGCTTGGCTCTCGACGAAGGCGGACACTTTTGCTTTCTGAGCTGTCCCCCACCCCACCCCCACCCTTCCCTGCTCGCCACTCAGTCCTTGTGCTGTCTTTCGTCTGACTTTTCCTAGCCTCCTGTCGTATTTTCATCCTAAAAACAAACATGGAATTGGTTGGCTGGTCTCTCGATGCAATCGACAACATTTTCTCGATGAGAAGAGCAGGCAGTGGGGAGCCTACTTGCCCCTCGGGGACTTTTGCTGCTGGGTGCACCCTAGATCCTTGGAGGAAGCGGGGAACGGTGTGCCTGTCAACACTGTCCGTTGAGGATTTGGACGACATCTACATTTTCGGCCTTCCGATAACAGGTATGCTGCCGTTTGGTGTGAACAGTTTCCTGATCTATCGAAAATTCAACCGACGGGAGCGGCTCTATTGGACGAGGCTGCCGGTCTAAGGATGGCATAACGCGGATGTCCAACACTCAGACTCAGACTGTGCTCAACCACAAACTCTTGCGGGTTTGGAGCGTCACAGCAGGCTGGACAACAACTTGGAGAAAACTGGAATCCGTGTTCAATTACTGACTGAAATCATGCATTTGGCTGATCGACGCCACAAAAGAGACATAAGCCACGGACTCAAGGCTGTCATAAATTCTTGGGCAGCCTGCTACCAAAACAACATCTGCTATCTCGACCTTGCCCTGATGAAAATATGCACGAAAGCTAGTCCCCCACCATTACCCCCTCCCTCATACATTCCCTTGATTCACCGTCGTCATTGTTTGTCTTGTGACCTGTTGTAACTGTCATATGCTTTTGCAGGAGTTTTTTTGCCTCACTCAAATTATCCTCAAAATGAGGGTTCGAGCGTGGGTTTTTTCTCCCTCTCTCCCTCCCCTGTGGTTTCTTTCTGACCTTCGGGTTGAGTGAACGCTGGCACGTTTTGGCTGCCGCTGCTCAACCCGTATTGTTTTGTGTTTTTTGTTATTGTAAAGTGTCCTTTGGTGTCTTGAAAGGCGCTTATAAATAAAATGTATTATTATTATTATTATTATTAAAATGGAAAAACGCCTTTGACGGGCTAGCAGACAGCATTGATACTTTTGTTGGTGTAACCCGATATGCAATGAATATTTAAACACAAATGGTGGTGCAACACGCATAGACAGAAAACATGACAGTACTCACGGGCATTTATTCTTTATCCTCAGCAACAACAAAAAAAGAGTAATATGATTGCAACTTAATGGGCAAGTTAGATTGGTGGTTTAATTCTTTAAATCATATAGATTGATGTTATTCCTCTGTTTTTGTGAAGTACAATAATTATGAGGTCAGTTTGCGGCAGGGCTAAGTCTCTATTCCCACAGTACTGTGCAGTGGAAATGGCATATATACATCTCATCATTTGATGTCATTATCTTGTCGGGTTAGTCACTGCTGGTCAGTGGTTTTCCACACCTCTGCAGGCAGTATGAATTCAATTCTCACTCAGTGACAGTGTGAATGTAAATAGTTGCCTGTCTCGATGTGCCTTGTGATTGGCTGGTGACAAGCCCGGGGACACCTGAAGTCCGCTGAAATAATCTCCAGCTCCCCTTGACCTTGAACAGAATAAGCAGTATCGAAAATGGATGCGTGGTTATATTGTTTAGTCGTGCCTAATGAAGTGGCCATCGGGTGCACTATCTGAACGACTCCCGAGGATGGCGGTGAAAATCGTGGAACATGTTGCCATTCAATTAATCTATTCAATTAGCTGACATCGACATAGAGTGCATCAGCAGTTTTTGCTGTCTTCGCGTTGCTCTGTGGCAAAGCTTGTGCTGTTTATCTAAGCGGGCTGTTAGCTAAGCTCAGCTGATTAATAAATAACCACGCCACCGTCTTGGATCAGTGCACCTCTAATGCGCTCAGACGCACTGCCTCGTTCCTGTTGCGTCTGCATTCCGCTTGACTACGTACACACCGAAGAGGGGGCGGGGTCTCTCCGCTGTGTGTTAGCATGTCGTAAGACCGTCTCAGCGTGTTGTCATCAAAGGCTCGCTGTGTGGCGTCAGCAGCCCTCATCTTGCTGGATTTGTCTTTTCACGTGGCAGTTGAATGCCAGTTCCCCTGTAGCCAACCCACCCCCCCACCCCCATCATACTCACACATACAAATGCACTCACCCCTGCCTCCTACTCTCCAACCTTCACTTTTGTAAATTATGTAAGTGCCGTATAAGCAGCCGTCGTGGCATTTCACCGACGAGACCACTAGTCCGCCCGGCGCGTCAAGCACACCCGATGCATTTTTTAACTGGAGTTCCCAGAGCAGCCCCGGCTAGACATGGCCAAGTCACGAGGGTTAGTGGGTTCGCCTCAGCGACTGTTTCTCCAGTTAGGGGCTGACATCTCTAAATGTGTTGTCTGTGTCTTGTGTAGCCATGCAGCAGAATTCACCCTCGGCTGCTCAAACTGCGGTTACGTGCGTGGCTCTTCTCATAAAATAACAATAGTGTAGTGCTTTTAAGACCTCACACATGATAAGAACGCCACAGAATGCACATTACCAAGAGGAATGGACTGGGGGGGACAGGGGGGGGGGTGGTTTCTGCGTTTATTCATCAACTATTTCAGTAGAAGAGAATGGATGGCAGCACAGTTAGGGCATCCGTCTCATAGTTCAGAGGTTGCGGGTTCATATCTGGGCTCGGGTCTTCCTAAGTCGAGTTTAAATGTTCTTGTGCATGGTGTGTTAATTGAAGATTCTAATTTGTTGTAATTGTGAATGCGATTGCTAACGTGTGTCCATATGTGCTGTGTGGTTGGTTGCCAACCAGTCCAAGCTGTTCCATGCATCTCATCTTAGATTGCCCCGATCTCACCTGCGACTCTAATGAGCATAAGCCGGATAGAAAAGGGATGGCTGGATTGAATTTTGCTGTTAAAACCGACATTTATTAGTCCCCTTGTATCTGGTCATGAGGATGTCTTACATAACAAGGCAACGTGGAAAAGTCTGCGAAAGCAATTAGTTAAGTGAGGTAGAAAATCAATCAGTAGTTTCTGGATTGGATAAATAATTTATCGGTTCAAATTACCAAACGTGCTTCTCAAATGTAAAGGTCTGATGCTCTTGTTACTGATACAGAATTACGAGTTTAATATGCTGAAGCATCGGTCCTAATCAAAATACGAATACATCTCTGCACCATAACCATAATAACATTTAATCGAGGTTCACCAATTATTAAGGTGGAGCATAATGTCATAAATATTTGTACATGGGCAGTACTTGCTCATAATAATCAATCAGAAGGCCTGCACACACTTATCTGACGACCAAATAGACATATTTTTGTGGAAATATCATATTATGTAATACTGTGCATAAAAGCCTTAAGAGTTTGAAGATTTTTTTTTAAATCACTTTTTTGTCATGTTTGTTTAAAAAAGGTTATTATGACTTGAAAGTAGTGGTTGATAATATGTGACAAAAATCTGCCGTCTGTGGCCCCACCTTATGCCTCTTACAAACAACCACATCCGAGGAAAAATATACAATCCCGGATATTCCCCCCCCCTCAAAGTCTGCCTTAATGTCAAATAAACACTTGGTCATCAGTTGTGTAACAATCCCCAAGATGGACTGCTACAATCTCGTAAGAAATATGGTTTTCCACATTATCTCATCTCTGCTTTTGTACATACAGAACATGCCAGACCGCAATCGGTGTCGCTTCTGTTGATCTCATGAGAGAGCAGCATCCCTCACCTCACTTCACTTTCATCAACTTGCCCTTGAATCCACCAGACCTGATTTTTAGCAGCCTGAAAAGTTCAGCTCAGTTGTTGTTTTGAAACACTCAATGGGACTTCCTTCTGATAGCCCTCACAGTTTGTCCAACCTGCCAGGCAGGCACTAATCAATAAACGCTCTTCACGCCGCGCTGGCTTTGTCTGGCTTCTGAGGAATAATTAAAGAATGCACAGCCGTGGTATGTAGATACCGTCTACGGAAGGACTCTTGTATTATTTTTTCTCATTATTTTATTTATTTATTTATTTTGCTTTGACTGGCAAGCACAGACTTGAGGTATGAGCCCTGTTGAGTGGCAGTGGTCAAAAAAAGCGCCTTCAAGGTGTTTCATGAAATTCCCAGTTCTCCCAGTTTACGGTCAAACGAAACATAAAGCATAAAGAATCACACATTGTGTATTTACAGTCGAACAACTGCCAAAGAAATGCCAAACTGAATGCTAATGCTAGTTAGCATCTCTGTTGCAGTGCATCAACCTTTGAAGCAGTGGATTGAGCGCCAACAATTCAACATGTAGGACGACAATATAACAGTAATCACAGTCATACACTCTATCTTATGCAAATTGATTTATATTAGTGTCGTACTGATGAGCTCAGAGAACACTTGTGACATTATCATGAATTTAATCAACTCATTAAAAAGCATAGCTGTCTGTCTTTCTTCTACTGCCCATATAAAATGGCCGAGGTGGCACACCAGAAGGAGCACCATTTTATTGTAGCAATGGACAAGCATTTATTTTTAATTCTGTTTAATTATGTCATAGTGTGATATCATGGAGAATTTATTTCCTCATTAACTTACTCAGGAAAGATTGGAACTGATTATTGTTTTTTTCCATTCATTCCAATTGGAAATGCTATTTTTGGATTAAGTGTTTTGAGTTACAAGCATGGTCATGGTATGAATTTAACTTGTTTCTCAAGGGTCTACTGTACATGATCAAGGCCTTTCCATTTGCGTGCCTGTAGGTCAGTGTGTCACTGTGTCATGCCCATGATGCTCATGCATTTTGACAACCTCAGAGTGGGAGGAAAACACGAAACAATCAACTCTGTTTCCTCTGAAAGCACGACAAAGCAAATAGTTGTCAAACACGTCCTGTGCATTCTGTGTATGCTTGTCGGTGATGAGGGTCAAGGCACATCCATGCAAAGATATACATTTTCTGTATACGTGTGCAGGGAGTGAGCACGCACCATGCAAACCTTTAACCCCCACCCCGCCCCCACGATCCCCCAACCCTAATAGGCTGTCGTAATTGAATAAAACATGGACGTGCTGCGAAAGGCCCACTGGGGGTAAATGGCATTCGCTAAAGCATAGAAGCCAACTCAATAAAGAATAGCACATGAATAAGTGATGAGAAGCAAACGAAGCGTGCTACGTGCATGGAGCAAAGGGAGTGGCTGACGCTGAAACAATATCAGAAACAGCAGGCTGATGGGAGGGCTGTAATTATATTGGAAAAGGAGGGAACACACATTTCTGTCTGCATGTTTTTTTTTAAGTGATTCAAATGATACCAAATAGCCAGAAATCATCTCCATACCAACCCTGTTGCAGAAACGACACACACGCACATGCACTTCTCTGTGTGGCACTCACACCCCACACAGAGAAAAAGGGGAATGAGGGGTGGTGGGGGTGTTCGACTAGGAAGGAGGGGTACACTAAAATATCCTGAAGGTCCTTGGCAGCTTTAGAGAAAGGCCTTGGAGGTTAGGAAACATCAAATCAATGCATTGTAATGTGAATTGACTGCTGACTTTGATCATGTGCCTTGGGAGTGCTTTAGCATTGAGTGCTGTCACACTGGCTGGGTTAAGCAAATAGAGCACGGGCTGAAATGGAGAGAGATGGCAAGGCAGAGGCAGGTTCGGATAGGGGTGAATCAGGGGTGGGGGTGGGGGCTATGTGATGGTTGGCTATCGTCAGAGAGTAATGGCCACGTGAAAATTCAATATGCACTCACTAAATGGCATTTTGTAGTTATTTTGCATTGACAAATGGAGTCCTGATTGCAGTACATGAATGTGTGTTAGTCCAGTTCCGTCATGGAATAATCATAGCGGAACTGTTGCCTCAGAATGTGGTGTATTGTTTGGGGGAAAAAAAATTGAGGTATTAGCCTTGTGTCAGCTGTTTCTCCCCTTCCAAAATGTCAGGTCAGCTCTGCTAAGTGTCACACGCCTCTGATATCCGAGCTCCAAAGGTGCAAATGCTCTTAACGTTTTGTGCTGTAATTAAGAGGCGGCTTTAATTTTGCCCTCCCTGACTGGAAGAGTTTTTAGCGGCAGCATTCTGACACTTTGCTTTGATGCCATGCTGTCCAGATTTGCTGTGCGGGGTTTAGACATATGTTTTGCTATTGTTTTCCCTCGGCTGCACTTTTCAGTATCCTCAGGAGGATGCCCCTCTTACATAAAGTAAGTGGTTGGTTTATGTTGCCCTAACAGCACAGAACATCCTCAGAGATAAGATGAGATAAGATGATCACGTGGCCATGAATTTCGATTAAGGTATGAAAAGAGCACATATTGACATCCCGGACTTGGTGAAACCATTTCAAAACATTTGTGAAAGGGAAGTCAACCAAAAAAAAAGGTTCTACCTCTATTGCTAAAGTAACAAGATGAAGAGAAATGTCAGTGGTGGTCCAGTGGTTAGCGCGTCGACCTCACAGTGTGGAGGGTGCAGTGTTTGATTCTGCTTTCGGCCTCCCTATGTGGAGTTTGCATGTTCTCCCCGGGCATTCGTGGGTTTTGTCCGGGTACACCGGTTTCCTCCCATATTCCAAAAACATGCATGGCAGGCTGCTGATTGAACACTCTAAATTGCCTCTAGGTGTGAGTGTGAGTGCGAATGGTTGTTCGTCTCTGTGTGCCCTGCGATTGGCTGGCTACCGATTCAGGGTGTCCCCCGCCGACTGCCCGAAGAACGCTGGAATAGGGTCCAGCACCCCCTCGGCCCATGTGAGGATAAAGCGGATCGGAAAATGGATGGATGGATGTCAGTTGGGTCCAGTCCAAAAAAAAGGACACCATCCTGCACAGGTTTTGCCGTCATTTTAAAAAAACTGATATCTAATTACAGTACATTAGATATCAGATATCTAATTACATTAGATATCAGATGATGAAGTCTGATAAAAACTAGACTTATTCGTAATTTACATTTGCAAATTCACCTATTCGTATATTTTTGGGAACCCTACCACCTTTTCTTTGCGAAAAAAAAACCTATATATTCGTGTCTTTGTGTTTAGATGTTTTTTTTTTTTTGGTGGCACTATAATGTCAACAGTATGTTGTAAAAATTCGAAATGCTATCAGCTTCTTCCCAAATGTTTTAGCACCATAGCTTTTGGAACATTTTAAACATTCGGGAAGCGTCAACTAGTCACAGATTCCCGCAAGTAGGGGGTAGGGGGTTGGTCCACTGTACACTATTTAAAAAAAAATGTTTTAATAACGTTCCTTAATGGTAGGAATGTAACCTCCTGAGGCATCATCATTTTTTTTACAAAATTGTACTAATTTCTCATGAGAAAACAAATTGAGCAGACTGGGCTTTATTGATAAAATTGAGGTACTTAATATTTTAAAAAAATATATAGAATAATAATGCGATGGTGAAAAGGACGACAAAAAAAGAGCTGATTAGGGTATCAAGTAGAGCAGAGGCATTCTTGCAGTGAGAGCCAAAACCTCTTGTTGCTATAGTAAAGAAGAATAGCACACGGGGGCCGGCTGGTGCTGGACTGCTAGGTGCATCTCTGAACAACCTGACTGTTCAAAGGCTTTTTAGTGCTCTGGAGAACATGAAAGGCATGTTTAAAAATTTAAACGCCCGATCTGTTCAAGCGCTATGGAGCGGCAGAGGGAAGCAGATTTTTACGTCGCCAGAATTCCCCAGCCGCTTGCTTTGTAAATTAATTAAGATGTTTATGACAGCTGCTTGCACCTAATGGAATGCTTATAGACTATGCTATTAATTATTGCTGCCGGTCGCAGCTACAAGCTTTCATATTGCTGACAATGTATGGCTGTGGATGCAATATAGACTCAATCCCATAGGCTGAGTCTCGGACCCCTTTTGCCGACTCAGTGATTGCATCCCAGCATCAGTGGGGCGTTGCTGAAGTCTGTTGTCTCGTCGGATCTCTCGCGCGGAAAAATCACCATAAATGTTTGTCAATGGCGTGTCAGAAAATGAAACCTGAGAAAGGGCATTTTTATTCCTAGCTGGTTGGACATTCTCCTTGTGAACTGTTCCTACCCCTTCTGTTGTTTTGTTGACTATTATTGTATTATTAGTAATCGGACTTGGCTGCGGGATGCATTATCTCCCTTTGCCTTGCAGATAAATATGCTGCTGTAAGGCTGAAACATTAAGAAGTGCATATCAGGAACGCCATCTTTAAGCTGTGCGTGAGAGCAGCCCGTGTCCACTTGTAATCACACCGCAGTTTTTATCATGAACTTTGCGCGACCTTCTGAGCTCGGAGGAAGTTCAAAACTTTTGCTTCCCAAATTGTTAACTTGGCTCGAAGAGCTCGAGAGTTTGTATTGTTTTCATTAGGAAGGCATAACGAGTCGAGCGCCTGTGAGTGTGTAAATGCTACTGTGGGCTAATTATAGTTCCTGTTTCATGCAACTTCAGTGCAAGTACGTCTTCTGATGCTGCTGTGAAACTTCCTCGCACAGACACTCCAACAGCACAAAGCTAGATACAGTCAGCAGGTTTTTTTAGACACAATTTGTTTCCGCAGTAGTATGGGAATTGGTATTATTTGTGGTGGGAGGGGGGACGGGGGGGTTGTAGTAAAAGTGGCAATGGGCACATGGACCGTTTATGACCTGACTGTTTTAGTGATGGGCTGCACTCGTAGGGAGAAACCAAATTCCCCATCTATACTGAGATAAAATCTCACTGTTCAGGTGTTCAGTGACAAGAAGTCAATTATGGACTTATTCTCTGCACTGTACAGCTTTCTAATAAATGATGGATGGGTATTTTTATTACAGTTCATATGTGTGGGTGTACAGGTACTCTATACCCCCATGCTTGCCTGAATTTAATGCTTTTTTTTCTTCAAGCCAAACACTACTTGAGATTGACTCAACGGTGCCTCTGCTGGTTGCAGCCAAGTAGCGCGCTCCGTTTTGCCTCAATTGCATCACGATATGATGATCAGCGCCGCCCAAAGAGTCTTCGGTTGTTGTTCTCAGGTTTAAAAAACACACGCACACACACACACACACACACACAAAACCAATACTAGAGTCGAAACACAGCAGAGCGTAAACTACTTTTAAATAAATAATGATCTTTTAAATAAATAACTTTTTTACAGCCCTTACTGTATCTGTTTCGTTTGCGCAAGTCAAATGGTGTGGCCTGGTTGTGATGATCAGCAACTACGTCATTAAAAAAAAAAAAAAGCATACTCAGTGCATATCGTGTGAAAACGTATTTCAAAACTTGACTGTTCTTGTCAACTCTAAAAAAAATAGATGCCAGCCATACTACTCTCTCTAATAGCACTATGGCATTCATCTTGTATACCTATTTGTTAAATTAGATTTAGGGTTTGTTTCCCCCCGAGCCCCTCCAGACAATGTCCTTTATATTGGGTGAAGAGAAAAACTCTTACCTAGCTGACAGTTTCGTAAGAAACCTTCAACTTAATTTACTCTCTCTAATGCACAAGACACGGCTGCGACATACATTCCTATTGTCAACTGATGATTAGGAAACATTTCATTCTTAGTTGAAAGCCAGATTAGATTTCTGTTTATTTGATGCTGTGTTTTGGCCGAATGTCGTATCTCTCCTAGGGCATCCCGTAATATCAAATTCCCAAACAGTCAGTGGGACAAATAAATAACCCAAACGTGGCTCACTGTGTTATTGAGGTGTGCTTGTACACTCTTATATCCCTGCAGAAAGAAGGCATCATGTTTCCGCTCTGCAGGGCTTTATCCCGTGTTATCCCGCGATTACATTTACATAGAGAATGCAGCATGCTGGGGAAGGGGTTGGGGGAGGGGGGCAACAAACTGAAGCATACTCCACCTGCACCGCAAGAGGCGATGTGTGAAATATGCACTCAGTCTTTCATCAAGCCCTTTATCTCGCACGCATGGGGTTACGCTTGTGTGTAAAGTCCTCTGTTGTCTTCTCTTTTCCAAAAGGAAAAGGAGAGAAACTTTGATCTGTGTTCTATTAATCACAGTCCAGCTCTGTGACTGTCGCCTTATCACGTGGGTAATTACAGTACGGTGTATTTGTGCTTTAAACTGTGACTGTATTGCTTGAAAATGGAAGAGTGGCTCCGCTGATGAACTCCCCACTAATAGGACTACCTTTGATCTGCGCCGAGCCCTTCGTGCTCCGCGAACTCGCAGGTTTTAATTATGAAATGCATGAAAAATAGATGCCGGGCTAACTGCAACCAGTCGCAGTGTGCTTGCAAGTGCGCCTCGCCATTTCCTTCCTTTATCTCTTCCTGTGCTCCGAAAACACCTTCTTCATTCCTGCCTCTCCGACTCGCTGCGTAGAAGCAGCAAAAGACGCGTCTGTGATATTAATTAGTGAATTGACAGACGTGTAATTCATCTCGGAGGAAGTTTTCATTACATGGGAGGCTTCATCGGGGTAGTTTGGCTTATTGGCAAGTGCTAAGACCGGACCTAATGGGGCTGCGGTTCCCTCCCCTTCCAGCAATTAGAGCCAAGTCCTCATCAGCAGAGCCACGAGTCCACTGTTGTGGGACTTGGACTGGCTCGCCGCGATCCTTCCCCACAGAGCCGTGTTCATTAGACAAGTGCCTGCTCGCTCTGCACTCTGCTGGATGAGAGCTGAGGATGAATGAGTGATGGTAATGAAAGGCTTTCAATATCATTCCGAGTCAGCCTTTTATGTACAGGTGATATTAGCTGACACGAGTTTGCCGTAAAAGTGCTGGTCTCCTTCCCCCTCGAGGGGGTTACACAACACGAGTGTGTACACATTCTGTTGACAGAGCAGCACGCCTCTGCTAACAGATTGTAACTAACTGTCAGAGCACACATCAAGTCACCTCTTCTAATCCCTCCTTCTGCTATTCCGGAGATGATATCAAACGCCCATGGCATTGAATAAGTAAAAATGGGCATACTTCACCCGTGAAAATGACTTGGGCCTACCGCTGTGGGTTCCTGAGGTAGTTTACATTGCCTCTGAATCGTCCTTTTGCGAGCAAGCACGCAGAGAGGAGACAACAAGTGAGATTTTCTCTTTATTTAACCACTGCACATTCTGAATATTTAAATTCCTCTTAATAGGTTAGCCCGAGGGGGAGCATGTATATTGGCCGATATTACAGCCCATTATTATAAAACGAGTGTAACTGGAGTTTAAGCCTCAAGAGCTGCATAAACGCATTCCCTGTTTAGCTTTCGACCTGTGTAGCGATAAAATGATGTATTGTAATGTGAATAGAAATGCTAAAGTGTTGTCTCTGGGGGAAAGCAGAAAGCAACCGCAGAAGCAGAGCAACTGATAGCTTGCGCGGAATTGTAAAAATGATATTTTGTGATACAAAAAAAAAAAATTATGCCGTATATTTAAATGTGGGCATGAAATTAACCTTGTGCGAATTGGCATGTTTAATAATTCCCTCCTCAAAATACTTATAGGGTCAATTGTTTGAAATTGCTTATCAACCTAAGAGGGAGTTTGCGTTGATAAAACTGATTGAGTATCTGAAAAAAGCTGTGCCTCTCACTAACTGGCACGAGGATGGCTCTCAAATTTGTCCACGCAATTACGCAAGTGCGTAGCAGCTCTAGCAAAACCAACCTAGCATTAGCACTGTGAACATGCTGAAGTTAGCCACAGATGCTGTGTTGCTAGCACGAGTTATTTGTAAGCAAGTCTTAACAATCAGTGTTATTGGTTTGATCTGTTGATGGGTGAATCGCAAACTCCCGCTCGAACATCTGTATCTTGAAGCAACAAAGGCAATATGGGGTGCACTGCGTGACTTCAACCAGCAAAGGTGCTGTTGGTTTAATTTCAATTCGTTTATAGCAAGAAGAAAGCTTACTATGGTGCATCTCCTCTTGGCAGCGTTATTCACTGCTGGCATGGAAAGAAGCATTTCTAACATTCAGAGAAGGATTCTCCCTTCCCATTAAAGCAATATTAAGAAAATATAAATAATCGAGGGCGGCCCGGTAGTCCAGTGGTTAGCACTTCAGCTTCACAGTGCAGAGGTACCGGGTTCGATTCCCGCTCCGGCCTCCCTGTGTGGAGTTTGCATGTTCTCCCTGGGCCTGCGTGGGTTTTCTCCGGGTGCTCCGGTTTCCTCCCACATTCCAAAAACATGCGTGGCAGGCTGATTGAACACTCTAAATTGTCCCTAGGTGTGAGTGTGAGCGTGGATGGTTGTTCGTCTCTGTGTGCCCTGTGATTGGCTGGCAACCGATTCAGGGTGTCCCCCGCCTACTGCCCGAAGACGGCTGGGATAGGCTCCAGCACCCCCCGCGACCCTAGTGAGGATCAAGCGGCTCGGAAGATGAATGAATGAATGAATAAATAATCGATTGATTGTTGCGTCAGATTTAAAAAAAATGTTGAGACATGTCCTTTCCTGATGCGGTTTAGGCGAACAAGTACGACAGGCTGTTGTGGAGTGAATTAAAATAGTCAGGGTGGTCTGCTGAATGAGCGTTGTCTTTATTTACAGTGCAGGCTGCAAGGCTATTGGGTTTCATGCTCGGTTGAGAATGGCTCCCGGAGAGATTACCACTGGGCTGAGAACCACCCATGAGGAGAGGACACAGAGGTCTGTCTTTGCCCCCGGTCCGGGCTTTGACCAGCGCCCTGGGCTTTCCTGCATCCGCCTAAGCCCTCGAGAAAACAGCTCGCGCACATAGGGGGAAATTACTCTTTTGTGCAGCCAGAGCCAAGATCAGATTGATCAACATCAGAGAAGCTTAAACCCTCATGTTGTGGCTCGTCACCTTTACCGCTGTATTGTAGCACACAACAAAACAACCCAGTGGTTTCTCGTTTTGCACTCCGGCTTGTTAGCCGCCTCTTTGGTAGTCGTCTAACCGAGTTGCAAAATTCCTACAAAAGTCATTTAATGGTTGGTGGGATGTATATCTTTCCTAATTATTGATGTGGGAATTACACGATAGTACTCTTCTAGACAGCCCCAATTCATCAACGTAAGACCAGCATACATCTGCTGCTGCGTGCATCAATACTACCTTATCACTGCTAGAATAGAGCATACAAGGGAGTATTAGAGCCACACTGAAAAGAAAAATGAAATCATTAGAAGGCATATTTTTGATTCTTTATTAACATGTGAATTTTACCAGAGCTTGACAATAATTTCTCTGTGAACTACAGAGCAAAAAGATGTGTGTTTCAACACTGGGTTATCGTCATTATCAGGGGTTTAAAGTGATTGTACAAACAGCTCCGTTCCTGTGAAAGAAGCAGATGGACCGGTGAGTTTGTTGCTTTAACAGGCAGTTAGTTTCATTTTTTCCAAATCCATTTCTCGTTTATGACCAGATAACTTTAGAATTATCTTTATTCATCTCAGCGTGGATTTCTTGAAATGATGAGCTCATAACTATGACTCATAATGACTTACTTTCCCCAAAATGCAGCTTTATCTTTCACCATTTATTTCTACATTTTTGCTTTTCATTGTGCTCCTACTGCCATAAAAAAATTGAATGTTATGTTTCACAACTTATTCTCTGAAGAATACATTGTGATATGAACCAACTGATAAATATTTGTTAAACACCGGTGATAGATTTCACTGTCTCGTAACCTTGAGCAAAGGACTGTTGAAGTGTCGGACCTTGTACCTTTTGTTGCACGCCGCCATTTATTTGGGCTCTCGCAAAGGTAAACGTTGCGCAACGGTGTCTTACCAATAACAATAGCACTTATCACATGCGCTCCCAGAGGTGCAATTAAAATTCCGTCGGAGTCTTCAATCTGCCTCGCAGCCATGCCTGCTGTTTGTGGGCCCTCCTGGGCCGCGTCAATTCCTCTGCCGCAATGTATAATTCACGAGCCGCCAAACAACGCCCTGGTCTCACCTGCAGACTCTCAGGCCCGGCAATGCACAACTGCATGGGAGCTTGAAAGACAGGGGGGAGGGGCATCTTACATGATAAGTTAACTCAGCAAGGACTTGGACGGTGTCAGGGTCACCCTGATAACGTTGTCGTCCCCTCGGGATGCCTCGACTTCTCTTTGGAAGTCTTGTGCGCTGAGATTTCCCATGACTGTCTCCTTTTCGATTCGTGAAAGACAATTGTGGTGTCCTCTAAAACTAATTTGGATGTATATCTTCTATTTGCAGACAATTCCATAGTGATGCGTGGAAGTAACCTGTGGAGTCTCCGCGTGGTTGCTTGTAGTTAAAACCAATTAGAAATGACCAGAAATAACAGCGCCTGGAGACAGAGAAGTCATTTTCCTTTGAGCCCCTCCCCAAGAGATTTGTCCTCTCCATGGATTCAATGTTTTAGTATATTTGGGGGCAGCTGATTAGAACCATTGTGCTTTTTTTAATCACTGTTTTTTTGCATGTATAGTTCACAGTAATATAAGAGCTAATTAGTGTGTCAGTGCAAAAGGGAGGATGTCTTTAATGATTGTGTGTTGCTATGGTACGTGGCCCTCTCTCAAATGGAGACAATTTGACCAGCACAGACGTTTCTTGAACCCACACATATGCATTGGATGACATTTTCTTCCAGCCTAACCGGCACAGGTCCGTAAATCACGTAAAACATGTGAGTGATCAGACCTTTTGGATGCATGAGACGGATAAAACGAGCAACACATTCATTGTTTGGAATGATTTTCTCTTAGGAATGTTGCATTAATCTGTTAGCAAGGCAGGCCGAAGCGGTCAAAGTATGCGCTCGTGACACGATCATCATTCACCAACAGCCTCAGGAGTCTAGACTAAAATTAAGAGCCATGTATTACTGCCATCTGCTTATAAACTGGGAAACTTGCTTCACATTTTAGTTTTAGTGACGCAATATGTTTACTCTCGTACATTATTTTTCATCACCACAAATATAGTATTTCTGTTACTGCGCACGCCTCCATAGCAACTCCACTGAGAAAAAAAAAAAGTTTGACCACCTGTCCCAACACACAGAATCCATTGATCGAGTAGTGGTTTGCATAGCTGACTGGGTTGGGATCGATTCTAAGTACCCTGTGATTTGGGACCAATGAGGAATGTATTGTGAGGCAGGGTACACCCTGAACTGGTCGCCAGCTAACCGCAGAACATATATTGACAAGTGATCACCGATCACAGCTGGAGATGAAATAGTTACTTGTCTTCTAATTAACATTCCAAACTTTTTACGTGAATATCTACTTTATTTTTGTCAAAAGAGGCTTCAATATTGCCCATTTGATTCACTCTTTTTATCTTTAAGGAAGCACTCCCAAGGACCCTGGTCTTGGTCTGTAGTTGTTTTCGGTCGGCGCTCCTTCACTGGCTTCTGCCGCACACCGGGTCCTTTTCGGCAGTTGTGTCCTTGTGCGCATCGGCCGTGCAGCGGCGGTATGGGGAGCAAGCAGTAGAAAGTGAGCCTCCCTGTCTCCCCAGACTGAGCAGTGAATGAGGATAAGTGAGGAGCGCCAGTCAATGAATCAAGCAGCAGGAAGGCAGCAGCCAGGAGGGGTGGGGGTGGAGGGGTGCGACGAGTGTGACGTCCCCACGGTACGGGCCTCGCATTAGGAACTTCCTCGTCTGTGTGTTTCTGGCACAGGTTAAATGGATCGCTCCCATTAGCGCGCTGAGAGGACAGCTCCATTATATGAAGGAGACTGTAACTTTGAATGTCACGGTGCAACAAACCCAGAGCACGCCTCGTCTCCCAGGGAGGTGGGGTGACAATAACCATCCATGATAATCATTCCCTGTCAGGCTTTAAGAAACCTGAAATTATGACATACAGCCCACCGTGCGCCTCAGAGTTCATTACAGTGCTGTCACTTTGAGTCGCCAGCCGTGGCAGGCTGCTCCGCGGCCGTCCGTCTGCCGCATCGTACCTGCCACAGCCCGCACTCACTCTTTTCTTGTCGAAGTGGCATGTTTACAGGATGTGCCTTCCACCCAGCCCCCTCGCTCGCCCCCAATCTCCTTGCAGATAGATGTGGTGGAGGTTAACCTCCAGTCAAGTGCACAGTACCTCGCTTCCTCCATAGCTTGAGCAAAGTCTCACGAGAGTGATGCAGGGGAAATGTGACTGATCAAAGGCCGCAGTGTGACAACTGGCCCTCCTTCAAGTGTGACACATGCTAATATAAAAATAGGAATTCAGCAGTTAGATCAAAGGGTGGGGGTGGAGGCGCTCTTCTTTCTTTCTCATATGTATTTGATGCAAAGTGATTTCATGAAATTATTAAGTAAAAATAATCCCATATTATACAATGGTATCTTGACTTGACGCTTTGTGAGCCAACATTTGAGTTCCGAATGAGCTTGAGATATGTGAACTAAGTGGGGAAAAAAACAGGACAGCCACAATCAGTGGTGCACTTTTTAGTAAAAAGCTACAGCAAGCAAGTCGCTATATAGGCCACACCTCTTAAAGGCACACATACACACCTTGGCTTGTCCCAACATACAATAATTACCTGTGCATGTTGTCAAACCAGTATGTTGCTTTGCATTCTATTAGATCATGTTTTATAATTCTATTTTGCCAGTTAGGGCTTAAAGCATCATGTCATCAACTCATTGTTTTGCCAGTTATCATGGCATCCACACAAAGTCCGCAAACCTGTTATTCCGGGTTTGGTCATGTGACGTGCCGCAAATAACGGATGAATGGCATTTGAATTGGTTTCAAAATGTTCATACAAATATGAAATTGTGATTAAAAGTTGATATTGTAGTTTTACTGGTTTGTACTTTCACTCTTATGGCTAAAATGAAGAAGAGCCACAGAGAAAAGTATTCTTCTGGCTGCAGGCGTGTTCTTACCAGCCTGGTTTATCAACCAAGGAGAGTTTCACCTCCAGACTGACCTCTGAACCTGCCATCCAGTCGAGAAGACATGAGCTGGCAGCCATTGCCAATGTCAGCGCCCACAGCTAGCTCCTTCTTTCTCACCGCCTGACTCATTATTTGGCTTTGTGGCGCTTTCTCCTTGCCACCTCCAATCACATGGCTGTGAATGACACTTAGAGGAGGGAAAGACACCCCCCCCCCCCCAACCACCTGGTCTGCTTCTCCGAACCTGCACAGCAACTGGAGTTTTATATTTTAAAAAAAAATACTTCTGTTTTTGTTATTGTCATATTTCCATACATTCGATGTTATGTTTAACTTTTTCTTTGGCTAAACAGTCCAACGTTTTCCCGTTATAAAGTAATGCATTTTCCCTTTTTCTAAGCACAAGCATGAGCGCCGGCACGTACGCAAGCACATGGATGTGATGTAATAGATGATGGCTACAGTGAGTGCGTAATGGTAAGGCAAAAAAAAAAAAAAAAAGAAACACATTTTAATCGGCAGAGTGTTCAACTGAAAAAAGTAAGGTGAATACATCACAATTTGCCTTTGTAGCATTTTAATATGGAACAAAAAAAATCGGCATCCTATGTGTACTTGAATAGTTGTTACAATAAGATATACATATTGTCTTCACAATATGGTCAGATTATTCGATACTTTATAGTCTTACTTTGTCGTAGTGTAGAGATTTTCAAAAGACTACAGTTGTCCAACACTGAGAGAAATTTTGACTTGCTCAGTTAATGATCAGAGCCCCTTAAAATGGTTTGCAAGAAATTACCAGTAAAATGACCGCACACTTGACAACCCGAATTGCGATGGGGGAATAAGAAACAACCATTGTTGACGAAAAGCACGCGATGCCGCTAACTCCCTCCAATGCTGCCGTATTTGTCAGAGTAAAATTGAGAACGTGCAGATACATGACACCGAAAATATAAAGAATTTGAGCTGCATGTAGCCACAGCTACTTCACGATTGCACCTTTTGCCGGGTATGGCAGCTGTTGTGTCACAATATAGAATTTGTTGTTCGCGTGTCATCAGCACTTCACATCACAGCGTTGAAATATAGGATATGGCGACATCTTAGCAAATCAGAGAAGAACGGGTTTCGCAGCATGTTTTGCTGTAGTGACAGTTATCGCATTTGTGTCATCGGGGCTCCAAAATGTGTTACTTTGTACGGGGATAATCGTTGAAGGGGTGTCTAGTTGTGTACTGTTAAGTAATTACCACTTTAGTGGTGGTGAATCTGGCACCTTGAGTGAAAATGAAATTAATGACACGCCGGTCGGTCTCTTGCAGCATTAGGAAAACACATTTGTGCTTATGTGAATTACACGGTAATTGCCACTGACAATAGCGCAGACGTCTTTTGTTCCTAATCTTTTATGCTTGCTGTGCTGTGCTGACCGGCGTCACACTATTTATCGAGTGGTTCCACGGACCGGATGTAATTGCATGCTGGGCTGTACGTGACAATTTACATCTAAACATTTGAGTCCAAAATCAAATGTGGTGACGAAGAAAAGCCTGTCATCTATCCAATGAGATGTAATGTGTGAAGTTGACAAAACGTTGAAAACATGGCTGTCATTTCCTGCATTTGCACCAATAATGGTTTTTACAGCTGTCCTAATGTGTGCGATGCTGACAACGTGACACATTGGCACGTGAACGTATAAGTGACTGAGTTCACCATTTGTAATTTCAACAGTTGGAAAGAACAGAAGGCTTTTGGCAATGAGCGGTGGGGCAATGCTCGAAGGTCCTTCACAGACCGCCGGACCCTTCGGTGACTCCCTTCTCACTTTCTCCTCATTGGAGATGCTATCAGTGATCCGTTCCTCTGCATCTGTCTTTCGGAGGCTCAGGGCTTTATTTGTTTTCCCCCTCGTTACACTTCAACTTGTTTCCCCTCAAATGTGTCTGAAACATTGTTATCTCAAGCTTTTTCAGCCAGTTATTGAATCATGTCAACTCGCTGTCCCGCTGGTTTGCGGCGCAAGTTGTAGAAAAATTAGCCGTTGCTTTCACGTGACAAGTGGGGATCTCGTCCTGCAAAGCGCGGTGGGCCGGCGTGGGGGGTGGGGGGGAACCACCGTTCGCTCGTTTACATCCGGCAACCGAGGCAGCGGGCGATGATGCGGATGGAAGGAACCGGTGTGAGGAAACGAAGCGGCTCGTTGGTAAGCTTGACAATGGAAGAGGCAACAAAGAGTTATACTTTGGCCTCGTTCACCCAGGGGGCATCCAAGCCTGACTCACGTTGGTCCAAGCCGGCCAACCAGTCTATGGATTGCTGATGTGCGACTGCATGCTTGAAGCTTCTCTTGTATAAAAAGTACACCGATGCATTGGGCTTGCTCCACCATCCATTTTGTTCAGGGTCACGAGAACCCTAGAGACTGACCATAAAGCGGCGGGGTACACACTGGATTGGATTCACACCCACGTTAATACCCCCGGATGATTTTTTTTTTGTCAGTTAAGCGAACATACGTATTGAGGAACGGCAGGCGGAAAGCTTACGTCTTTGGGGAGAACTTTGGCACATTTCGGTTTCATTCATGCGAGTTTCTAGAGGCTCCCTTGCACTCTATTGCTGTTGCTTCCCATGAATTAACATGTAAAAGTTCCAAAATTTTAAATCTCGACACACTTTGCAACCCTACCCAGACCTAACGACAACAAAGGACTGAAAACACAAATGAGAAATAAGCACAGTAATTTCAGCTAGAGATTTGTAAAGTTTCACCCTTTCATGTGTCAATAATGATAACCTGTAACCTGATAACATGATAGGCTGTCCACGTCGTAACTTCTGTCCCTGAAAAGGGTCAATTGACATTGTTTAAATAATTTATGTCTGTCTATCAAAGGTGACCAACTCTACTTTATTTAGAGAGCTTTTTTAAAACAACCACAGCTACATACAGTAGAAAGTGTTGTGCGTCAAAATCAAGACCTATAAAAATAAAGACCTCAACAAAACACTCAAACATTGCACTCTCATGCTGAATGTAAAGCCAAAGAATAAAAATGTGTTTTTAACTCATCTTATCAGCAGCCGTGCTCATTTTATCCTAAGTACATTATTATTGTGTTCCTTTAATATACAGTATATCTATATTTTTTTATAGAGGTCTCCAATTATTACGTTAATTGCGATTAATTAATTACATTTGTTTTTTTTATATTACAATATTTTGTAATTCTTTGAAGATTTACAAAAACAAACAAAACAGTGATATTTCCCCTCGTGGTCGAAACTAAAGGCTGCAGGTAGGACTTTGACTAGTTTCAAATACAGCAGAAAGTAAATGGATCGGACTGCATCTGTCCAAAATACTTTATAATGTCACTTTTTCTTTTATCTTTTGATCTGCTTCAATAATGTAATGAATTGAAAATGAAAATAGTGATTTTCTCAGTAATTTTTAGATGAGATTAAAATATAGATTAATTTGATCTATTAATTTCAGACCATAATTAATTAATCTCTATTTTTTTAAACAGTCTATAGAGGACAGGGATTACCTTGTGAATATTGAATCGCCAAATGTGATGGGTCAGTCACCTTGCTGACCTTGAAAGGCACAAGAGTGTTGAGACTGCGGGCTGTTTGCTGCACCACCAGCAGTGCTACTAAAATGCTAATGATGTCTTTATTTGGGCTTGTTTTTTAAAGTCACTGGTCACAATTTGTTCCATTTGCACAAGTACGGTGATCCATGATACGTACGGTACCGTGTCAACCAAAGCCAATGGGCCCTTTAAATTGACACTGGAGGAAATGTTTTATGTAAGATTGTGATATACACTGCATGATGCTGTTCTCCCCTTGCAGTATTATATTTGTATTTGCTTTGTCTTTGCAGGTATCTCCGTAGCAAAGAAGACACACACATGTAAGTACACTGACGTTTTCCTTGACCATGTTTCTATCAAGCAGAAGTTACAAATGGTGGACAAAAGGGAAAACATTAGTTGAATGTGATCCCACCAAATGAATATCATGTTGACTTTCTTATTCCCGAACACAATACAAAAAAGAGGAAATGAAAAAGGCTGTCATATGACTGCTTGCTAATCATGCACCGTCGACGCTGCCTCCGTGCCGAGGCGCCTCTTTGTTTTCTTGCAAAGAGGCCTTGCAGCCCGGCAAGCGGATGTGGTGTCTTGTTGCGGTTGCTAACTTTCGACGAGTGAGAGCTGTCTTGCCAAGTCAATCACATGAGTAAAAATGGAAGATGCAAATGATTGAAAACGAATGAATACAAGAATTGGAACGAAGAAAACACCATTACAGGGCTCGTAAGTATTGTTGTGGTTGTAGTGGGCCAAGTGGGGCAAAACTGCACCGTAGCATACCGAGACCTCTCACGTAGCTAAACAGAGTGACCCAAACTATTACAAACCAACGCACACAGTACACTACTGACAAACTGCACCCACAATAACAATCAAATAATGGAGTTAATACCTCTTCGTCAGTGTCAGTCGAAGCTGATTGTTTTGTTGGGTTTTTTTTTACATGGTGCCAGTTGTAATGGAGCCTTTCCATCTCAAACCACAGTTGCCTTTTCAATCTCAGAATTCTCATGAAGAATGGATGAACAGTCCCACCTGTAGAAATCCGTATTTTCCAAGAGATTTGCCGGCTGTTTTGACATGGGTGAAGTGCAATTTGAAGAGGCATCTTTAAATGTTTTGGTGTATCTTATAGTGCAGTTTGTGTGTGTGTGTGTGTGTGTGTGCGCGCGTGTGTGTGTGTGTACGCGTGCGTGCGTGTGTTTGTGTGCTCACATCTCGAATTTGGAAATGGCAGAAAGTGCGCGTGACGGCTATCCATTTGCTCTGATCACTGATGAAACTGGTGGTGAGGGGAAGCCAGGGGGCTTTTCCATAAGAGCGGTCCGAATGTTTTAGATTGTGAGAGATTGTGAGCGACTGCTTCTCGCCCTGTAAAAAAACCCCAAAAACTACACGGCTCCTTCTTACATCAGACAGAAGGGCAAAGAATTTGATCTTCTACACTTTGAGCTTACTCAAACAGCTGTGTGTTAAAAAAAATGGTGTCTGTTCAGCTATTTGCTTGTCTTGAGGTCCTGTATTTTTCTTTTTTGTAAAAATGTGTTGATGTTTGAAGGTGAAACAGGAATCTCTTGACCCACCTTTCACCACCACCACACTATCCTATTTTAATTAGTGTAGCGCGAGGCACCTCCACGCCGGAAGGAGTCTCAAATCAAAGAGCATGATTTAGGAGTCTTGGGTTCAAAGCCCTGGGCAGGAACTGGACGATTCTGTCTCATTTCACTGGGAAATATTCAAATCTTGTCCACGGGAGGAAATCAAAGTCAAAGGCCCTTAAAAACGAGTTGACTGGTGTGCCTCGTAGTTAGGAAGCAGCTCGTCAGAAGTGTGTCCACAAGACGCAGTTGAAGGGCCAGTTAGTGGTCAAAATGTGGGGAATAGAACAAGGTGATTGTGAAATGGAAAAAAAAAAAAAAAGATTGTGGTGCAGTAAGAATAATGAGGTGCAATCGCCCTCCTTACATGGTCGTAATCCTTCTTGGCAGTGATAAAGGCATTGCGTGTGTAACGTATGCACATATGTGTTTACAAGGTCTTCCAGGTCCAAGGTGGCCCACAGGGATGGATTGGGGTCTTTGCTTACTCCCCCCCCCACCCCCCCGCCCCCCACTTGGCCCTTCTGAGTGATCAAACTGCTGGAAGCTTCCCTCCATGCCAGTCCCCTCATCAATATAAATTACAAGGGCATCTGTTCGCTAGCAGGCTCCAATCGCTCGCTCTCCTCCACTTCCTTTTTCCACCCACCCGAGTGGACTCATCATTGAGCTATCATACAATGCGGTATTCCAAATGAAAACAGATACGCGTGCGACTGCGGCATCCTCTCCTTTGCGGGGCCTTGTTTGATTGACTTAGTAGCTCGATTCTGCCGCATTATACTCGCTGATACGTACCATAGATTTTGGACGACGAGGCACACTTTCTTCAAAACTGCCAGTGAACCTCATGTATTGTTGTGCTTCCTGACCTTGAAACGATGTTATGTGGTGCACGGCGCTCATATATGTGTCAAAATGAGTGAATCGATAACTTTTTCGCAATGAAGGGTGACGTCAGGATGTCGACTTTTCAGTTTCTCAACATCAAAAAAAAATTCTTCCTATTTACATTCATATTCGTGTTCCAGTCGCTCGCAAGTGTACATGTTTTTGTCCTACCGGAACTTGAACTACTATTCATCTTCCGTACCGCTTGATCCTCACTAGGGCCGCGGGGGGTGCTGGAGCCCATCCCAGCCGTCTCCGGGCAGTAGGCGGGGGACACCCTGAATCGGTTGCCAGCCAATCGCAGGGCACACATAGACGAACAACCATCCACGCTCACACTCACACCTAGGGACAATTTAGAGCGTTCAATCAGCCTGACATGCATATTTTTGGAACGTGGGAGGAAACCGGAGCACCCGGAGAAAACCCACGCAGGCCCGGGGAGAACATGCAAACTCCACACAGGGAGGCCGGAGCTGGAATCGAACCCGGTACCTCTGCACTGTGAAGCCCACGTGCTAACCACTGGACTACCGGGCCGCCATGAACTACTATTGTTTCTAATAATCATGCAAAATGTAGTCCTACGAGTGCAAAGCATTTATTCAGTTGCGCGCCATTTGAATAGTTTTGGTTGACGTCTGCCGTATATTTGGTCTTTTATTTTATTGATATTTTAGTTGAAGCACATTTATTAAGAGAATTTAAGTATTTGGGCTTCCGTTCACATAATGACAGTAAAGGCACCCAAATAGGGCATGGAGGAATAACTTTTCTGTATCATTTTTGTGATAAAGAGGGATTCATGTAAAATTCAAACACAAGTCTTTTTTTTTAATTCCAACTGCGCCGTTGCGAGTTGTTGTCGTTGATGAAGGCGATGTTATACCATCAAATAATCATACAATTGGAATACACGGTAAAACATTGAATGCCTCAAACAGAAAATACACCTAATAATCCGGTGTGCCTTATATATGAAAATAGACCTGTTCATTGATATTGTAACTCGTAATCCGGTGCACGTTAAAGTCTGGTAAATATGATAGCTACGCTAACACATTAAATAGGTGAGCGATTTAGATGCTTTATTGCATAGTTAGTTACTTGCTAAGATAAATCGGGTAATTAGCTTTTTTTAACTCAGTTGTACTTTTTTTAGGTCACATTCAGAATGTAAAAGTTTTGAAAAAATTAATCTTGGTTTCATTTCTTTAAATTACAAAAAGCTAGCATTTCAATAGGGCATATGCGCTTCCACCTCCCCCCAGGCAGGACCATGCTTCGGCGGGGCTGAGTTTGGACCTGTTGAGAGAAACGTTACGCTGCAGCAGATCAGATGCTGGGATTGGACGTCTCACTCCTAATCTCGCATTAAATGTGTGATCTACAGCCACAAGGTGGCTCGCGCACACCCAGAGGTCACGTAGCCAGGATGCTCTTCCTCGAACCGAACAGATCTGCCCGATTACCGGCACAGATGCAAAATTCTGCTTGAATTGCTGTTTCTTTTTTACAACTTGCATCATAGTAGATTTAGAATTTCCCCAATCCATCTGTGAAAGAAATAACTCATTTAATAAATTCTAATCATTTTACAATCCAGGAGAGCAACATTAGAAAACATCACAGCTGCATTCCAAATTACCATACAGCTGAATTCGCATCATTCTAATACAAGGAGGGGTGAAAATAAAGCTTCGCCAAGACAATTACACTCTTTTTTTTTTTTTTTAGATGATATGCGGTAGGTAGACCAAGAGCGACCTCGAGAATGAGCCTAAGCATTTGTTTAAGGTGGTCATTTCAATGTATGGTTCCTGTAGTTTGCGCTGACTTGGAACTCCACTGCATTACATTTCTGATCACAATATTGAAACCACTTTCACTATCATGCGGGACACTTTGCCACTACTGCAAACTACAAAAACAATAATACGCATTGCTGCTGCGTCATGGTGGTGAGTTTAAATCACGCTTCAGCCACGTAACGAATTCTCTGAGCTGTTTGTGTCCCTACGGCCAATTTATTAGGGAGTGTCAGATTTGGACTAACGTGCATGGTTGTGGTCTTGCATGCAAAACATCCAGTCAGCTCGTATCCAGTATTCAAAAGATGCATTTGAAGTACCTCTGATGGTTTTACCATGGAAAATATGAGAGGGCACTTCAAGTAAAAAAAAAACAAGTTTGAAAGGAAGGAATTGGACGTGTAAGTGAAAGATGAAAACAAAATGTGACTGTGTTAGCAAAAATGAAGAGGCCAGTAATCCTTTGATTATTTGGGGGAATCCAGCGGAAACGTGAAAGCAATGCTTGTTTTATTTAACTTCTCCCGTGTGTGTGTGTGTGTGTGTGTGTGTGTGTGTGACTGGACAAGAATGTGCCCATCCTGCAGTACACCGCATTTAAAACTTGAGACTCACAAGACTGCTTTGGGAGAGACCAGTACCCATTGTCACAGTGCATCGAAATGACCCACGCGCGCGCAGAGTTGAAAGGAGTTTTGTCATCGATGACTCTCAAAAGCGTTAGCACTTCATTCATTCGGAAAGTCCAAATTTGCGTTGTTGAACAGACGATGTTCTGATAATTGTCGTAAATCAGGCCCTGACGGATTTACGCAAGTGTCACGAATGAAACGGCTTTTGAGTGTATATGGAATGTCTCAGCGTAAACTCATCAGACACATCAAGTCATCAGTCCTCTCTTTTAGATACAAAATGGAGTTTTAGTCCCCCCCCCCTCCGACCCTCCCTTCCCACTATCTATCTCCATAGTGCTGACAGAGTTCTTACACTGATTGAGAAGCATGGCCTTGCCGCCGCATCTTCATTTATTCGCCCCGCAACCCGTATCGAGTTTCTTATGCCAGAAACTTGCCCCCTCGCAGAAATAGTCCCACCAATCTCTTTTGAAGGGTCCTCATGATTTACCCTCGTGTTGCACTGCCCAGCTTGCCATCCGTCAGTCGCTCTCACACGAGGTTGCACAGCTGGACTTTTTGTCGGTTGCGTTTTCAATGACGTGAAACTGGCCGACTTCCAGGTCACGTTTTTAAAGTGTTCTGAACTGAAGTTGGTGAAATCACTCTCGTCTGAAGAGACATCAGGAGGATGGAGCAGGAAGGTAGAGGAAAAAACAATAGAAAACAGTGTTGCGCCTTCTGTATCGTTTTTTTTTTTTATTGTCACACGCTAAAGCAGTTCCAACATTTCCACAATGGTAACGGCCCCTAAGGGAAAGCGTAACCATCGCGACATGATGAAAATTAGTTTGACACCCCTCGTTATATATTTTGGTACGGTCTCATTACTCGTGACTGACCTTGATGATAACAATTTTTGTTGGACTTTTAGGGCGTTCGACTTTGGAGATTCCCCAAGTGGTTTGTGGAGTATGAACTCAAAATAAATCCAACATTCACGTGATGATTGCCTCGGTAGACAGAATCGTAATTCACCCGAAATGAAGCCGCTCATCCTGCTTGGATTTGCTTCCACTGTGTGGGTCTGTTTTCGTTCTTTTTTTTTTTTTTTGCTTGATCAAACATGAAATGTATCCTCCTTAATAGCGCTGTACATTGCCAATTTAGGAGAATATGTCCCAGTGGCCGGTTAATTTCTGCTTGGCAACAAGGCATGTACTCCTGTGGAATGGCCCAGGGCACGATCAGCTGTCTGTGCGTCGCTTCACTGCCCCCCCACTCCGCTGCCCCCCGCTCGCGTTGTTGTGAAGGTATTTCATCACATTGTTGCCTTGATTCAGCTCTGTGGGGATTTGCTAGTTGTACTCAAATGGGAAGCGCATCCAGTGTGTTGTTAAGCTCGGGCTGATAATGAAGCTCAGCCGACGTCGGGTTCCCCAGAGCTGAGAACTGAGCTAGTCTGGAGAAAGACGCTCGGTGCAGTCGTGGCAACGCAGGGCGAGCGCACATTTGGCGCGGAGGAAGCAATGTACAGCAATGAGGCACTGCAAAGCAAATAAAAATAACTGGAGAAATAAATAAATCAAAACAGAATTCGCTGTAGAGCAGACATTCAAACAAGCCCCTCGTACGGTTGCCTTCATGATGTTCAAAATATCCAGCGCCCCTCGTGAGGATAAGCGGATCAGATAATGGATGGGGTGGATGTTCAAATGTAACTTCATTCATTTTAATGTTGTTTTTATTTTTCATTGGCTTGACAATGCAGGACACAGCCAAGCCCTCATACTCTTTCTGTGGAAAGTTATTTCGCTCCCAGCATGGTACTTTTTTTTTTCTCAGAGATGTCTTTTTTTTTCCCCCTTTCCTCCCCGACTGAAGGTTAGGTTTTGTCACCCCCTTTGTGTTTGCTCCACAAAAGGAGTATTTTCTTTTTGGATGCTTTGGTTTAATCTATATATATAAATATATATTTTTTTTTTTTCATTTTCAGAAATAGGTCAGTGTAATCACAAAAGTGAGGGATGGACAGTGGCTGTTAAAGGGAAATCAATAGAGCTATCTATTTGTCGTGAACCAGGCCAGCACGATTTTTCTCCATTTTTCCTCCCGACCATCCTTTCTCCACTCCAACACAATATGGCAGGTCCTCATTTTTCAGTAAATATATTATATCTGCCATTTTGCGAAATTGCAAATGGCCTTTGCACATGTACTTTCTTTACATCAGTTCCTCTGGGCTCTTTTTGATCACTTCCTAAGGGCCCCGGATGTTTTCTAAGGAGTGGCGACGGAAGCGGACTGGGGTGCTCTGCCTTTGTTGCCGTTTAATCTGGTTCTTCTCCCAGTCTTTCAGAGAAGCCCAGAGAGGCCTCGTCAGCCCTTTTTCCTCACCCCCGTACGTCCCTTATTGTGCCTCAGCCCCAAGCTGAAAGGCTCCGCCGCAAAGTGTTGTCAAACTGGAAAACAAGAGTAACTGACGCGTGACAAGGACACAATGCCTGGATGGGCTTGCCAAAAAAAAGAAAAAAAAAGAAAAGAAAAAGTAGGCAGCTCCATCTGCTTCCGGCCGTTTCATTTCTCTTCTCCCGCCACCTCAGGTGAGGTCGACGGCTGCGGAGAGAAGCAGTCGGCGTGGCCGAGAAGACGCGGGCAGCCTTTCGCTCGCGGCCTGCCCGCGCTCGGGCGCAGGTTATCCATCACGCATCAGGTCGTCCATGCGCACAAAGTCACACATAGTCGTAGCACGACCGTGTCAGCACGTATTGGAAGGTTTGATACATGGAGGCCGACGAAAGCGGAGGTCATGGAGCTCCTCCGGTTATGATCCCGACCAATGCTCGCTCGGGTGCTCAAAGATTGGTGGGCGGGACATCACGGAACGTCCTTGTGCCATCGTCACTGTCGTCAGGCTCCTCCATCTCAGCCGTGCGCGCTTGTCTGGTGATCACAGCTATTTCTCCACGACCGTATCAGATCACTTCAGACCGAGGCGCACGTCCGCACCAATTACACACTCGTGAAATGGAGAACAAAATCAATTTTCAGCCATATTCCTTGGTGGCTTTTTGCAGACGCTGATGCAATATCGGGAACAAATTAAGCTAAGTAAAATTATATGCATAATTTAACCATTCCTGAATTATGCAGAATACTACTGAACAAACCTTGCATATAGTTGTCTCCTTCATCGCATGATGATTTTAAACAAGAGCACTCAGAGTGCGCAGACCTCCGATGAGACTGCTGAAGCATTTTAACAGAAAAATTATTTCCATTGTTGGCTTCACTCTTGGATCTTAACTTTCTAATTCAAATTTTGCTCTGTATTAAAGGGAACCAAATGACAACCAGATATATGAATTAATTGCACGTAAATATAAAACGGATGAACATTAAATGGCTGCCAAAGGTGTGATCTGGGTCACATCCAGATGAAACCTGGTTTGACATTAGAGAGAAAAATTGTGATGAAAAAAAATCTGATGTTTTTGAACAGGTAGGTAGGTAACAGGGGACGAGAAGCAAAGACTTTTAGGGGCAAAACAAACAACGTGCACTTACATCGTGATGTGAAGATTTATTTATTTTTTCGGTTTGGCAAAGTGAAGCACAAAAAAAGTGACACGTTGAAAGAAAAAAGCAGAAATGCTCACAAAAGCTTTGGGTGGTATTTATACATTGACGTTTGTGCTGATCACATTGTGTGCATTTTGTTGAATCTGCTTTATTATAGAAAAGCTGTTTTTTCTCTCTCCTTTGCTCCCTTTCTTCTCCCGCTTGCTATTAATTTGTGTTTCTGTGGGTGTGCGGTGTGAGAACAGCGAGACGTGGCGGTTAACCCATTGTGAAGTTAGCCGTCATCATTAAGATTCTCCAGATAACAGGCATGCGGATTTCTACTGCTCAGCATTATGGGATCCCAGACATCAAAGGCAGGTTTTCATTCTACTTCGTCTGAGGCAGTGTGAGCGGGAAATAAAGAAACAGGAAAGGAGATAGGAGTCAGGAAAATAAGCCATATTGGCACAAGAGAGTCTAGTGTACACCTCCTTCATATTGGTTCCAGTAGCAGTCACGTTGACGGATTTGTGTCATTTACATCCAAGGCACTCATTTGATTTTGATGAAATACCCTTTAAAGGGACAAAATTCATGTCTTGACTATTTGACGCAACACAAAGAAGAGTATTGGACAAAGAAGAGTAAAGACAAGAGTAGAGACAAGGCTGTCTAAATTGAATGAATAAAAGAATCACCAAGTGTCGAAATTAAGGCTCCTAAATCATTCAAAACCAAAGCTCCCTTTCCTGCTTTAAAATGGTATGCACATGTTCACTGTGTGCCGCTGTGTTAAATGAACAGTTAATATTCCTGAGGTGTCTCTGTTATGTGGGAGACCTCACACAACACGTGAGGCATTAATGCACTGGACGATCCTGGCATTGTCGAGCAGGCTCGTTAGCTTGCTAACTTGTTAGCTTGCTAACTTGTTAGCTTATGGGATCATGATAATCTTTTCCCTTTGCCTTTCAGTAAATAAGTGTCTCTGTTGTGTGGATTTCCACACGGCATATGCAGAGAGGCTGTGTTATATTGGACAAATTGTATGCTGGTCAGCCATCTATGTGCCTACTAGCGGCTAGTAGCTGTTAGTCATCAAGTGGCAGGCCAATTCACAGCGGAGCCTCCCAACAGAGAATTTCCTTTTTTTTTCAGGGTTCGTGGAATAGACAGATGATGATAAATGAAGTGCACAAGTGGCTGTGTCATTCATTGACTATTTGTGGGAGCATTACAAAAAAGTCCAACAAGCTATCGGTGGAAGGCTAATGTGAAATAATTTCTTTCTTTTACGGACTCTTTTACGGACTGTTTCCCCAGGAACTATAGTCAATGTGTAAAAGTGCTCCCTGTGATGCTCCAAGGCATTTTTTTCTTGTTGTTATCTGTTGCACAGAAAAACTAATATTAAAAAAAAAAAACATCCAAACTCATCGTTCAGCATGAATAAGCAGCCAAACAGGATATGATTAAGAAAATAAACAAAACATATTGGTGGCAATTGTTCTGTTTGTGCAGTCAGGGGGGAAAAGGTGTAAACCGCCCTCAGCTGTCAATCTTTGTTGGTGCGTTTGTGCTGGTACGTTTTTAGCGCAATATCCTTTGCGAATAGCACAGGGCAAAATGCTGGCGCAAATGTTGTGCAACTAAAGGTTTATCGATTCATCAAATTACTTCAATATATCTGCACTTGTTTGTATGGTGATGAATATTTTTTTACAAACATGTTAAAAGACCATTAAAATCACGTTCCTGTAAATGATTTTCATTTTGATTGGCGAACACTTTTAATACATGGCGTATCCCTTGCGTTTACAACGAATCAAGTTGGAAATATGTTGAATTTGAGCATAACCGTTAATACCGTTTACATTCTTTTGAGGCTATTGTGCATTTCGCGTTACATCAGAGGAACTAGTGTGTGAGACTATTGAATGTACAAGCGACGGAAATGTGCTGCTCTCCATTATTGTGTTGGATTACAGAATCAAGGTCGACTCACAAGACACAGAGCAGCATATTATCCTTTAATCCCGTGTTTTGGTTTCAAATAGCCTTTTTACACCTAATCTTCGCAAGTAAAATGACAAACATGAAAATCGAGGCAGGTATTTAAATGTGCATTAACTGTGGTGTTCAGGTCAACGGCTTACACTGGCTGAGAAAGTCTCTCCATTCCATGAAATAGCAGACGGTCAGGTGTTGGCCACTCATGTTGTGCGTATTATAGAGGACTTGTAAGTGATGGAATGCCTTCAGGCAGTTTTGAGATGGATAAATCTGAGAACTTTTAATCCGAAGTGTGACTCATTTCATGTTTGTTTTTTTTCTCCCTCCCTTCATTTTCCCCCCTCTTTTACACAGCGCTATTTTACTTTAAGAGCTCATTAAATTTCATCTGGTCTATTGCACTCGTTGCACAACTTCACTGAGTCGCGACACTCTTTAAAACTGCTCGGTCAAAAGTAAGCAAATTGGGTGAAATAGCTACCCCGGTGCTGGGTTTAAAACGGACCGAACCAATGCTGGGTTATTTATACCCAAAACATTGGGGTAGAAGAGTTCACAAGGCATGTTGGGACAAGATTCTAATTCAGTAGAGGTAAAAACTATGAATACTTATGAGCTCAAGCCACTAAATCTGCTCAAAATGGACAAATTCCCAACAAGTGGGTTAGCAAAACAACCCCGCATTTTTGAATTTGTATATATGGCGAGTGACGACATTCCAGCGGTGCAAATTGCGTCAAGCGAGCGGGTCGCACCGTTGTTCGTCAGGTTTGCTTTTTTAGCGGAGCGAGAAGAAACTTAAAGGTGCTGTGAAAGACTAAAAGTGGGCCAGCCGTGGCTGCCTCCTGTTGACCTACCTTGTTCAGAAGGTCCAGGTACAGACTGATGACAGGACTCCTACTCTGCGGACCACATTACTAATGTGTGAGGGTGCGAGAGGAGCACACTCGGTGATGAATCACATCCCTGCACCTATGGCATCCTCATAAGTCTAAAGTAAAAGAGCTGAGCGAGAGCACAGGAAAAAAAAAGAAAAGAAATAAAAATACCTTCATAGGATCTATCGGGGAGAAACTCCATCTTGGCCCGTTGTAAGGAGGATAAGGAGGCTAAGTGATGCATGTCGCGCATCGCCCCGAGATCTCCCTCAATCTTCAAGGAAACATATTCCCTCCGGTGGGTCAGTTGTTTTTATAAAGTTGCTCGCTTTGTAATAAATGAGGGTAATCTGCATTGTGTTGACTGGATCGTCTCGCCGGACCACTAAATTAAGTCACGCCGAACATTGAAGTGTGTTCTTTAAAGCTACAAGTCCTTCTTCTAAGTATCCAAGTAGTGGGGGGGAGATGGCTGCCTCATTATTCACAATGACAGAAAAAAAGGCTGTTTCCTCTACCGTGGAGGTTTTCATACTCGTTCGAAAGTTGAAGCACGTTTCAGACCCATTGCGTTTTGGTGCCAATACTGGAAGAAGAAAACTGGAGAGCCATCTTTTTTTTTCCTTTTCTCACATTTTAAATGACCTGCCATATTCATTTGGTGGGTTCTAATGTTGTGTTGATTTAAATTAGGCCTTTGGTGAAGTTCTGTGCTCTATTTATCACATACCTCTATCTATTTATCCCCCCCCCCCGCTTTCTAAAGAACTTATTGATGAACCGCGGGCAGGTTAATGGAACACTCTAAATTGTCCCAAGGTGTGAGCGCGGATGGTTGTTTGTTAATGTGTGCCCTGCGATTGGCTGGCAACCGGTTCAGGGTGTCCCCTGCCTACTGCCCGATGACAACTGGGATCGGCTCCAGCAAACCCGCGACCCTCGTGAGGAAAAGCGGATTAGAAAATGGATGGATGGATATCGATGAACCAGGCTCACTATTGTTCATCCATAAAGCTTTAAAACTAGAGAAGAAGCGGACTAAACCGTTCTCCTGTAAACTTACCTCTTGAGCTGATCTTGTAATTAGAATTTTGTAGATTTATTTTTGTTTTTGTTTTTTTTTTTCTTCATGTAAATCGAGTTTCAGTGGAGGATATCTGGTCAGACACCTTTGGTAGTTGTCTCCAACCATGCGTTTCTTCCTTGAATATAAAACAACTTAGTTTGGTAGCTTGCATACTTAGCTGCTCTGTTTTCTTGTTTGTTTCTTGCCTCAAGCCAGAAGGTTAACTATTTTAGTTTACAACCCCCCCCCACCCCTCTTAGATCCGGCGTCAGGTTATATTGGTGATGTTGGGGAGTGTTGTGGAGGCCAGGTAATACATCACACACTCCAGGGGGTCTCCCTGGTTTGCTCCTCAATAATGAAGTTCATTCGTTAACTTCTCCCTCAAAGGCCAAGTTCCCCCGCTGCCCTTTTCAGCCGCCTTTGCATCTCTTAACGGAGTCACCCGACTAGCAGGGAAAAAAAAAAACCACACATGATGATCGTGCTTTTCCCCTTGAAAGGTTGCCGTTGCGGGGCATGAAGAATAAGCAGGTACATTGCCAATCCCTCATGCCTGGTTATGGGCATAATTATCACAGGGAGAATGACCCGCTCTGTTTGGTTTGCTGAGGAGGAGATGTACCTTCCTAATCACCTCCTACTTCCCTCCTGTCGTCCTCATGTCATGGTGATGGAGCTGTTTTTTTTTTTTTTCCAGGACGGTTGGTGTGGCTCTTGCCAGTTCATTAGAATTCACAGGGTTCCACCTCCCCGCATAGCCGGGGCTAAGCCTCTCACACAGGCTGCCATGCCTGCGATAATCTCCCCACCTTCTTCCCTTTTTCTCCCACCCTATTCCCCCTCTGTCCCCAAGGGCAACCTCGCACAAAAGAGCTCGGCAGCAATTCATTGTTAAATCTCATTCCGATTGATCTATTGAAATATTGTTCCACGGGATGTGCCGCGGCACTCCAGCAGTGCCAGTGATCTCTTTTCACCGAGCGAGTAAACGGATTCTTTCCACGGAGTGACAACCTTTGTTGGATAACTCGATATGCGTATTGTTCAAGGCCGCGTTAATCAATGCGAGAGCCATTGCGGTGGATTGTAAACCCTTCTGTGTGCAGCTAAAGAGACCAAAGACAGAAAGAAATAGCCACAAGCCCAGGAATGGCACTCGCAAGTGTGCAGCCACTCGAACAAAACTGTGGGTGTAAATAATAAATGATTACCCGCAGGGGTCATTTAATGTAAAGCGGGCGTGTGAATTTCCTTTAACTTGGACCGGTCTACCCGCCACGGTGATTTTAATGCGAAAGCCTTCACTTCAATTCATTTGGAAATACCTGCGGCTCTCATGTTAGTGTTTACGCAGAAAAATACATTCAAACTCAGCACTATAAATATCTGTAAAACGGAAGGCTGCGGCCTTGTCAAGTATTCGCCGTCGTGTTGATTTTGATTATAAGACGGTTGACAGTTTTGCAGCGCGACCTATGCGCGAGCGATAAGCTTTCAAATCGCACTCTTTCGACCCTTCTGTTCTATAAATATTGTGTGTGTGTGTGTGTGTGTGTGTGTGTGTGTGTGTGTGTGTGTATGAAAAATTCAAAGAGCGGAGCTGGGTTGCCCTATGGCGACTGCATGTAAAGGATGCATGGCGGCGTGTGGTTGCTGTGTAGCTGCCACATCACTGAACACACGGCAAATCTCAGTCAAACTTGATTCCGCCATACACTCTTAAAACTTGCTGGGTTAAAAGTAACCCAAATTGGGTGGAGCAGCTCATCCAACGTTGACTCGAAAAAGCACCCAGTTAATGCGAGTGTATACTGTATTTATCAAGCTCGTTGGGTCGATAATTTTGATTAATTGAAATGAGTCGACCCCCTAGTGGTTGTTCTCCAGTGTGTCGCGAGACATTGTCAGGTGTGCTGCCAGAAAGTAACCAATTTGTATGCCTGTGCAGTCTATCGCCCGGCAAAGTAATTTTGTAGTAACCGCTAGGGAGGAGCAACAGCTAGCCAATTGCCTCGTATTAAGACTAGAGAAAAGCGAATTTGTGACACATGAATGCAGGACGACGGTGAAAAATAAAAATAAAAAAAAACATTCAAAATGAAAGATTATAAAACACTTTTTTTCGTTGTGTTTATTTGATACAATCCAAGCTGTTATAACGTCATTCTTCAATTTAAAAAAAACAGTTATAGTAACAATATAACACGTTCATTGTTAAAATAAGCTCTTTTTTTCACATTTTCAGACAGTGGTGTTCCGCGAGATTTTTTTTCAATGAAAGAAAAGGCTCAAAAAAGTTTGAAAAACACTGTTCTAAATAATACCGATTTAATTCCCAACATTTTCTAAAAGAAGAATATGCGTTCCCTTTTCTGGCACAATCCACCATAGGTGGACTGTCTGCCTAGACTGGGATTGAAACCTGATTCCCGTGTCCGCAGTCAGTTGCATTACCCACTGAGCCGTCCAGCCGCCACTTGCATTTCCTAAAAAAGGAGGAATTGAATTTACTTCAACTTGTGTGCACGAAAACGGAACCTCTTTCGCCCATACGTACCCAGCGAGTGGGTTCGGAAAATAAGCAAGCACATTATAGCGTGCCCAACATGTGCTCCTGCGGACTTATTCCATCATACTTCTCTCTTTTCACTGTGTATATTTTTCAGCGTGTTGTTTTTGTGATTTATTGAAGTCTTCCCACAAGCCCGCAGGAAATCGTTTGAAATGGCCCTAAATTGGTTTAGGATTGCGCAGTGTGGGCCGGTGCTATTATGGCCCTCATATTATACCCGACACTCCTTGGCATCTATATTAAATTGATCTGTATTGTTTTCGTGGAGTGCTTGTTGTGGCTTGTTAATTCGACCGCTGCTTCGGGCATGCTGGCGAGTTTGGAAACACCCCGGTGGCTCCGTTTGGCGAATACAAGCCTCTGGTCTTTTTATACAATTATCTCCTGCCAAGCTCTGGCACACGACCAGGAAGTCCATCACCGTTTATCCACAGAGGTCAAAGGTCGGAGAGCGCAACGACATGGAAACGACAAAGGTTTCTCCCGTCTCAGACGCCGGTTGTGCCGCGTGGCGAGCGAGCGTGTGCATGTGTGTGTAGCATGGCTTACTGACAGACTGCTAATGAGGCTATTATCAGTTCTGGTCCGCTCCTCCTCTCCGGGGGCGCCGGGCCGATGCTGCTGCGCCTCATCTCAATTGAATTCAATTCCACAAAGCTTGTTTACAAGAAGTACATTTGCGTGAATGAATCCAAGAGGAGGGAGACTCATCGCTCATGACTCGATAAATGGACGCGCAGACACTTAGCGTGCAAATGGGCGCTTCTCAAAAAGTACAGTCCAGGAGTGAGACATAAGAGCCCCAAAATAAACTTGTTCAAAACCAGGTCAAAATGATATATGTTTTATGTCAAACCTTCCTGCGGTGTGCGCTGAATAAATAAAGATAGTTCACTCAGCCCTTTGTTCACAAGAGATTGTTGAATGTCACCGTGTACTTCATTGTGTCATTTTGGAGCACCAAGTACTGAGAATTTAAATTAATAACAAAAATATTTGCCTTTTTTTTTGTTTTACGCTCGAACAGCTTCACTACCTTTACTAGATGTTCAGTCGAAAAACTGGTACGAATGGCCACATCGAAAATTAACTCTGATTGGTAAACAATGGCCGTCATTCAACTCATCTCAACTGTATTTATAGAGCACTTTAAAACAACCGTCGCAGTACACAAAGTGCTGTACATGGAGCAAATATCGTATGTACAGCATTAAAAGAAAAAACTAATAACAAAAACAGTATAAAGCACCAAACAGTAAGACTAAGATCAAGTCTGAGTCAGGCC